>NC_026005.2:8450898-8548398 GCF_000442705.2 Elaeis guineensis
TTAGTGATTTAATCACTATTAACTCAATTTGATTGAGTAATTATTTTTGGATCAAGTTCAATTGAATTGGATTTAGTTTGGATTGACCCGATTAGGTTAAATGTTGACCTAATCGCTAAGGTGGTTTAGTCCCTGATTTGATCAGGGGTTAGGTTTAGTTAATTCCTGATTTAATTAGGATTTTATTAAGCCTAATTAAACCTAATTATGTTGGGTTTAATTTGGTCTAATTGTGCTCAACTTATTTTAAACTAGGTTGGCTCAATTTGAATCAAACCACCTTGTTTTAAATTCCCTGCGTCACCCCAACTTCTTTGCACCCATTTGAATTCACGAGAAGAAACTTCTCATGAAATTTTTCTCACGCAAAACCCTTCCCCACGTCCTCATTTGTGCGCCATATAAAAAATAATTAGTTAGCCATTCAAATTCAAAGCATGTTTGAATTTGAATGGATAACTTATCACTTGCCCTTTCATCCTTATCCATTTTGTGCGCCATATTACTTACACGAGAAAAGGTTTCTCGTGAAACTTTTTCCACGCACAAAGAGCCACGCCCCTTCTCTTCTCATGCCCAAAAGGATAGGGATAAGTTGGTTTTTGTTTGAATTCAAATTTGATTTGAATTCAAATGTGTAACCTCTTGTCTTTATCCTCTCACGCGGATAAGACACGTTTGACGTTGTTTTAAAAAGAGGAAAAGGTGGGACGTGCGTAGAAAAATTAGGAGAGAAACTTTGGGGTGTGAGGAAGGCTTCTGCGCAAGGTGAAGGTCCAAAACCTTCCGAGAGAAAAAGAAAGAAAAGAGAGAAAATTGGGCGCAGTATTTTTGGTGTGTACCCTAGGGTTTCTACCTAGGGTTCGGGAAGTGAGATTGGTGTGCCACGAGTGTCGTGAGTCCACCAAATTTCAGAGAGAGATCCATCAGCCTCTCAAGTAACTATGCAGATGATCCGGAGCATCCGAGAAGTCAGCACACATCGATCAAAGGAGTTCGATCAACATCTGCCATCAAAAGGGTGAAATCACGAACTAGCATTCGTGAGGAGCTGATCAGACGGGAGCTTCGTGTGGACGATCCGCAGAGGCCAGACAGTTGTGTGGCTGTGACGTGACGATCAGAGCCCTCCGACGGTGATCAGATTGCGGTGACGACTACCCGTAAAAGGTGATGTGTTCTGAACACAGTACTGTAAAACGTTTACTGATTCAAATTTGAATTTCAAATTTAAATGCATGCTGTTGTATCATATTTAGATCCTAGTGTAGGATTAATTAGTATTAATTAATGAGATTAATTAATAATTCCGCTGTAAAATAGTAATTTTGAAAAAATTTTAAAATTATCATTTTGCCCCTGCACTAAATTTTCGCTTCAATTGGTATCAGAGCTGGTTCTAGAATATGATATACATATGCATGCGTAGATTAAGGTGTAATCTATAAGTTTAAATTTGAAATTCAAAATTCAAAATTCGAAATTCAAAAAGATTTAAAATTTGAAATTTGAAATTTGTTAGAAGTTTCAAATTTGAAATTCAAAATTTGAAATTTGAAATTTGGTTGAAATCTCAAATTTGAAATTTGAAATTCGAAATTCAAAATTTGAAATTCAAAATTCAAAATTTGAAATTTGAAATTTGGTTGAAATCTCAAATTTGAAATTTGAAATTTGAAATTCGAAATTTGAAATTTGAAATTCAAAATTCAAAATTTAAAATTCAAAGACTGAAAATTCGAAATTTGAAATTTGGTTGAAATCTCAAATTTGAAATTTAAAATTTAAAATTTAAATTTAAAATTTGAAATTCAAAATTTAAATTTTGAAATTTATATATTTAGATATACTTGATCCAAGTAGCAAGTAATCTAATTGGGTTGGTTGCCATGGCCGTCCGGTCATAGGAGAAAAGTAGGGTTTAAAGGCCCTCTCTTCCCATTCGATGGGGTCTCCTATGGCGGTAGGGGTGCCGATGCAATTATATCCCATGCCGATGAAGCAACGAAAGGACTTAATTAAGAAATTTATCATGAATGTGTTAGATTAGATCTAAAAGAAAATTTATGTTTTATTTTGAGTTATTTTCTGTTATGAAATGAGCAATAGAATTGCTGTTTATGAAATGTGCTGACCCGTTTGTGAAATGAGTTAACACATTTGGTGAACAGAAAATAAAATCTTTCAAATTTAAAATTATTTTCGAAATGCCAAACCCTGACCCATCAGCCCAAGTACTTAATTAAAAGAATTAAGTATTGTCTAGTAGGTCTAGAATTATGAATTAAGACCTAAGACAATTGCATAAACTTTTGGGTCAATGGGTTAGATGAATTAGGTCCATAATTGGGTTAGACCTAAGGTTAGTTTAAAAAATGGACTAATTGGAGTAATTGGTCAAATCTAATCAAAAGTTGAATTAGATTAGGTCAAGGATACTCTAGACTCAACTTCAATAGTTGTAGTTGAATGGGTCCATGTCTTTAACTAGACCAAGATGGACTTAATTCATGGCTGCGCGGTGGAGCTCTATTTACTAAGTTGATCAAAATTAAAACTAATGAACCGGTTGGTGTCTAAGGTAAGTTCGGCAGTTTTGACCAGTGGTTCTTAAGCGGGAGCTACTCGCATTGATTCGATCATTGACGAGTTAATGGCAAATCCCCACCACTGATCTCACTTACCTGGCCAATCTGGTAAGTTAGATTTTGATTAGATCACTTGGTGATTAGAGCTCACCCATGTCATTAGGTAAATCAGTAAGACTGATTTAGGTGCTCCTAATGCCAGCTTTAATTAAATCCTTTTTAATCTGACTTGGTGAAGTCAATGGGAGGATTGAAATTGGCTGGATGATTTCTTCTCTACTATTCTTTAATAAAATCCTCAAAATTATTAGGTCCCTAAAATGATTAAGTTATAATGATAACTAAGTCATAGCCTCCCATTAAGTGAATGATAATGAGTCCATTAGTTCAATGATCATTGGAGGCCCAAAGGCCTGGTGCTCATTGACTAATGGAATTATTATTCATAATATGATAATTTGATTGAGTCTTTCTGATGGTGGTTAGGTTGGCCGGTCAAAGTCGGGCCTGATCATTTATTGGTCCGATTCACTAAATTAAGTCATGTTAATGGTTGGACCTAACCAGATCTTTTCAGTGGAGGCCAAAGCCTACTGATTAGGTTCTGGGGCAAAATAAATTACTAGAAGTTGTTTAGAGAAACAACTGGTTAAGAACCTACCCATAGATGCACATGGGTTGACCAACCAAAGTTGGGCTCGTGTGTAGTCTGTGTGGATTCTAGTACCCATTAAGGAATTAAAGTAATTCCTCGAATTGGAGGATGAGGCTACCAGTTCGTAAAAATATTGGAAAAAACTTTAGACTAAAGTCCAAGTCTTTAGTATTAATTTATGTACTAATAGAGGTCTCATTTTCCTTTAAGCAGCTATGGCCACTACCCTGTCGCTCCGGTCATTATTAGATAATGACAAGCTCATGGGACCCAATTTCGATAGCTGGTATCGAAAATTGAAAATCGTCCTTGAGCATGAACGGATCCTTTATGTAGTAACGGATCCAGCACCTGAGGAGCCAGCTCCGAACGCTAGTAAAGTGATCCGAGACACTACTTGAAGTGGCTCAATGACCGCACCACCGTTCGATGTATTATGCTGGCAGCAATGAATGACGAGTTCAGCCGAAGGTTTGAGAACGCCCAGCCACAGGAGATGCTTCAAATGTTGAACGACTCCTTTGGCACGCCTGACGATGTTGAAAGGCACAAAACTAGTTGTGCTATTTTCAATGCTCGGATGAGGGATGGGGCCTCAGTCACTGATCATGTACTGTACATGATCGAGATGATTGAGCGCCTAAGCAAATTGGGCTTTCCTCTGCACGAGCAGCTCGGTAAGGATGCGATCCTTAATTCCTTGCCCAAGTCCTTCCTCCCATTCCTTACTCATTTTCGAATGACAAAGCCTGCAGTAAACTACCACGGATTGTTGGGGTTGCTGCAGAACTTTGAGAAGGATCACCAACTCCATAAGGAGTCGGTGAATGTAGTGGGAGGGTCTTCTTCTCGTCGTCAACCCTTTGGGAAAGGGAAGAAGAACAAGAAGAAGAAAAATAAGAAGGTGCAATCTCATGCTGGGACAGTAGCACGGGGTCAGACCAAGAAGCGCAAGCATGACCAGAGCCAGGCGGAGTGCTTCTTTTGCAAGAAGCACGGGCATTGGAAGAGGAACTGTCCTCAATACATTGCCTCCCTGGATCCGAACAGGCCAAAGTAGAAGCAAGGTAATTATATGATAACTCCTTGCAACTTTTTGATTTGTGATACTACTGCCTGGGTATTGGATACCGGAAGCCCTTATCATATTTGTAATTCGATGCAGGGTCTGCAGGTCAGTAGGAGATTTGATGAAGGCGAGAGGTTCCTGAATGTTGGAGATGGAAGCAAAGTTCCAGTTCTAGCTTTAGGAATCATGAGTCTTGTAATCAATTCTCGTAATGTAATTCTGAGTGAATGTCACTATTGTCCAAGTTTTTTATTAAATATTATTTCTGTAGGCCTTTTGGCCATGTACGGTTATGATTTTTTAATAAAAAAAAATATTTGCAATATCATTTTGAATGGTGTTACAATATTTGTTGGATAATTAAATAATGGAATTTACTTACTATCACAGCCTGTTAATGTGGTTCAAAAATTCGGTAAACGCTCTAGAATAGATAATGTGTCAGAAGTCTACCTTTGGCACTGTAGGCTAGGTCATATCAATAAGAACAGGATAAACAGGTTGGCTCAAGAAGGAATTCTTGAAGTTAGTGATTGTGAATCACTTCCAACCTGTGAGTCCTGTCTTCTTGGAAAGATGACCAAGTCACCTTTTACTGGAAAAGGTGAGCGAGCCAGTGAACTCTTAGGTCTGGTACATTCTGATGTATGTGGACCCATGAGCTCAAGTGCAAGAGGTGGATTTTTCTACTTCATAACCTTCACAGACGACCTATCTAGGTATGGGTATGTCTATTTAATGAAGCATAAGTCGGAATCATTTGAAATGTTCAAACTATTCCGAAATGAGGTAGAAAAATAAACTGGGAAGTGTATTAAAACTCTTCGATCTGATCGAGGAGGTGAATACCTTTCCAATGAGTTTCTGACGTATCTAGGGGAGAATGGGATTCTCTCTCAGTAGACTCCTCCTGGAACACCACAGCATAATGGTGTGTCTGAAAGGAGGAATCGAACCCTGTTAGACATGGTTCGATCCATGATGGGGTTTGCTGGTCTGCCGATCTCTCTCTGGGGATATACGCTCGAATCGGCTTGTTACCTTCTAAATAGAGTTTCGAGTAAGTCTGTAGCCAAAACGCCATATGAGATATGGATAGGACGTAAGCCAGTACTCTCGCACCTTAGGGTTTGGGGGTGTCCGACTTATGTTAAACGTTTAATTACAGACAAGCTTGGACCTAGGTCTGACAAGTGTAATTTTATAGGGTACCCAAAAGAGACCAAAGGGTATTATTTCTACCTTGCTGATGAGCAAAAGGTGTTTGTCAGCCTTAAGGCAATCTTTTTAGAAAAGGAGTTCCTTAGTGAAGGAACTGTTGCCTCTAAAGTCGAACTTGACGAAGTTCGACAGGTGGAAAAACCGACACATGTTACTGAACCTGAACCGGATTTGATTAGATCAGATCCAGAGCCCATTGATTATGCACCCTTAAGGCAGTCTGGTAGACTACCACATCAACCGGACAGATATTATGGTTTCTTGGTCCGGGATGGTGATCCTATCGAACTTGATGAAAACGATGAGGATCCGATCACCTACATGGATGCAATGCAGAGACCTGACTCTGAGAAATGGCTAGAGGCCATGAAATCCGAAATGGAGTCCATGAAGGTCAACGATGTGTGGACATTGGTTGACCCACCCGAAGGAGTAAAACTCATAGGGTGTAAGTGGGTCTTCAAAAGGAAGAGGGGCGCAGATAGAAAGGTGGAGACCTATAAAGCCCGTCTGGTTGCCAAGGGATATCGTCAACGTTATGGTATAGACTATGACGAGACGTTTTCTCCTGTGGCAATGCTCAAATCCGTTCGGATTATGCTTGCAATAGCTGCCCATCTGGACTATGAAATCTGACAGATGGATGTGAAGACAGCTTTCCTAAATGGAGAGCTGGACGAAGAGGTGTATATGATACAACCTGAAGGGTTCACATCCACAGATGAGTCTAAGGTGTGCAAGCTACAGAGGTCCATTTATGGACTTAAGCAGGCATCTCGGAGTTGGAACATACGTTTTGATAGGACGATCAAAACGTATGGCTTCGTTAAGAACGGAGAAGAACCCTGCATTTATAAGTGGGCTAATGGTCCAGCAGTAGTATTTCTTGTATTGTATGTGGATGACATTCTCTTAATCGGGAATGATGTCCCTGCATTACAGGGAATAAAGATTTGGCTATCGTCACAGTTCTCCATGAAGGATCTGGGAGAAGCTTCCTACATCCTAGGGATGAGGATCTATAGGGATAGATCCAAAAAGTTGCTTGACTTATCCCAGTCCACGTACATTGATACTATGCTGAAAAGGTTCAACATGGAAAATTTCAAGAAAGGCTATCTACCGATAGGCCATGGAATTTCTCTCTCGAAGAGGGATTGTCCGACAACACCTCAAGAGAGAGAGCGTATGGGTAGGATTCCATATGCGTCGGCAGTGGGATCTATCATGTACGCCATGACATGTACACGACCAGATGTGGCATACTCACTAGGGGTAGTGAGTAGATACCAATCTGATCCAGGAGAGAATCACTGGAAGGTTGTTAAAACCATCCTGAAGTATTTGAGAAATACTAAGGACCAGTGGCTTATATATGGTGAATCGGACTTGAGACTTATAGGGTTTACAGACTCTAGTTTTCAGTCTGATCGAGATGATAGCAAGAGTGTGTCAGGATTTATTTTTACCCTTAATGGTGGGGCTGTCTGCTGGAAGAGTTCCAAGCAGCACACTGTGGCTGATTCAGTATGCGAGGCGGAGTATATTGCTGCATCAGATGCTGCCAAAGAAGCGGTGTGGCTGAGAAAATTCATCACCGAGCTCGGAGTAGCACCCTCCCTTGTTGGTCCAGTTCTGCTCTACTGCGACAGCTCTGGAGCCATTGCTCAGGCGAAGGAACCAAAGGCACACCAGCGGACGAAGCATATTCTGCGCCGCTACCATCTCATCCGGGAGATCGTGGATCGAGGTGACGTCGACCTTCAGAAGATCGACGAGAAGGAGAACCTGGCCGACCCATTCACTAAAGCTATTGCGGTGAAGGAGTTCAACGACTACAAGTCGAAGATGGGTATTAGATACTGCACCGATAGGCTTTAGGCCAAGTGGGAGATTGTTGGGAATAGTATCCCAAAGCCAATCATCAGCCTGTTGACGGTTGTGCTCCTTTTGTATTAGTACATGAATTATAAATAAATAAAAATTATTTTGGTATTTTTTCATCACAAATGTTTCATCTTCTAATGAACTCCTGTGTTGTGGTGAAGTCCTTAGGACTATTTAGACTCGACAAAGGAGGATTTGTCGTTTAGTCCTTAAACATGTTCGCGACCAAATGATACGTTGTTACCAAGGACGACAATATTTATCGAGCATAGATCGTTGTGTGCCATATGGGTTGGTTGTCCTCATAACCAAAGAGTGTGGAGACACTGGTATGGCATACAGGTGAGATGTAATGGTACATCTACACTGAACGTGACCAACTCCGGAGCTATTTCTGCTATCAAGATTTGCTCCGATGGGATATGGGTATAAATGTCCATCCGACCTGAGACCGCCACGGTGACTTGCAAGCAACTCACTGCACTTAGGCACTGGACTACCTGAATTTCTAATTCAGTGACGGAAGGTTGCTGGGTGTAGTCAAGTACTTGACTTGTCGGTGCGTATGTCAAGATGGGATTGACCACTCCAGTTTAGGAGCTGTGTACAGTCGTGTTTCAATTTAGCAAAACCTTGGCCAGGGTAGTCCTAGTGAGGAGTCACAGGACTAATTGAGTTGAGCACGATTCGGATGATATCATCAGGGTTGACAGTTTAACCCTGAGTCATCCTAAACACAGGGGTCAAAAGGGATGAATTATACGGTAACCATATTCACGTAGGTTCTGAATGTTGCGATTGCGATTATTCGACCTATCCGGTCGTCGGGTACCATTGCTAGATGGTCACTTCGATTAGTACAGAAATTGGTTCCTGTGCTACCGGCTTAGGTTCGAACCTGCGGGGTCACACACATTAGAGGTTCCTTTCTGATCTGATGGCTGATTATGAGTCTTATCTATCTGGGACTCTATGATTGAGAATTAGGATTCTCTAATCATGAGTTCCACACATTTTGGGTACCGGGGTCAAAATTTTGAATTTCGAATTTTGAATTTGAAATTTGAACTCTTTGATCAGGGTTTCATATCGATGGTCTCTGATGCCTGATTGCCCATCGGATATGGACTCAATATTTATGAGAGGTTTAATTAGTGATTTAATCACTAATTAACTCAATTTGATTGAGTAATTATTTTTGGATCAAGTCCAATTGAATTGGATTTAGTTTGGATTGACCCGATTAGGTTAAATGTTGACCTAATCGCTAAGGTGGTTTAGTCCCTGATTTGATCAGGGGTTAGGTTTAGTTAATTTCTGATTTAATTAAGATTTTATTAAGTCTAATTAAGCCTAATTATGTTGGGTTTAATTTGGTCTAATTGTGCTCAACCTATTTTAAACTAGGTTGGCTCAATTTGAATCAAACCACCTTGTTTTAAATTCCCTGCGTCACCCAACTTCCTTGCACCCATTTGAATTCACGAGAAGAAACTTCTCGTGAAATTTTTCTCACGCAAAACCCTTCCCCACGTCCTCATTTGTGTGCCATATAAAAAATAATTAGTTAGCCATTCAAATTCAAAGCATGTTTGAATTTGAATGGATAACTTATCACTTGCCCTTTCATCCTTATCCATTTTGTGCGCCACATTACTTACACGAGAAAAGGTTTCTCGTGAAACTTTTTCCACGCACAAAGAGCCACGCCCCTTCTCTTCTCACGCCCAAAAGGATAGGGATAAGTTGGTTTTTGTTTGAATTCAAATTTGATTTGAATTCAAATGTGTAACCTCTTGTCTTTATCCTCTCACGCGGATAAGACACGTTTGACGTTGTTTTAAAAAGAGGAAAAAGGTGGGACGTGCGTAGAAAAATTAGGAGAGAAACTTTGGGGCGTGAGGAAGGCTTCTGCGCAAGGTGAAGGTCCAAAACCTTCCGAGAGAAAAAGAAAGAAAAGAGAGAAAATTGGGCGCAGGATTTTTGGTGTGTACCCTAGGGTTTCTACCTAGGGTTCGGGAAGTGAGATTGGTGTGCCACGAGTATCGTGAGTCCACCAAATTTCAGAGAGAGATCCATCAGCCTCTCAAGTAACTGTGCAGACGATCCGGAGCATCCGAGAAGTCAGCACACATCGATCGAAGGAGTTCGATCAACATCTGCCATCAAAAGGGTGAAATCACGAACTAGCATTCGTGAGGAGCTGATCAGACGGGAGCTTCGTGTGGACGATCCGCAAAGGCCAGACAGTTGGGTGGCTGTGATGTGACGATCAGAACCCTCCGACGGTGATCAGATTACGGTGATCGACTACCCGCAAAAGTTGATGTGTTCTGAACACAGTACTGTAAAACGTTTACTGATTCAAATTTGAATTTCAAATTTAAATGCATGCTGTTGTATCATATTTAGATCCTAGTGTAGGATTAATTAGTATTAATTAATGAGATTAATTAATAATTCTGCTGTAAAATAGTAATTTTGAAAAAGTTTTAAAATTACTATTTTGCCCCTGCACTAAATTTTCGCTTCACAAACCTCCCAACAATAGGCAACCACCGATCGGTTAATGTATTTCGTCAAAGGTGTAGGGACTTTCTTCTTCTCCAAGATGTTCGGAGATTATTAAATGAAGAAAACCATCCTCTGATTTTTTTGCTGAATTTTCAAGGCACAGGCTTTTGGTAAATGGGCATTTTAGGAAAAGGTGGGAGACTATCTCTTCATTATGAACTCGTTTGGTAAGCGAGAAGAACTTTTCTTTCCAAGAAGTAACCTCTCAGAAAGTTACTTTCTGTAAAGTTATTTTCTAAGAATAAAATTTTGACATATTTGATTAATGATGGGAAAACGACTCATTATAAAATGGCTTATGTTTGGTTGAGCATCCACATTCAGAGAAAAACTATATACGATACCTATTATACCCTTAATAATTATAAGATCATACATTTTTTCTCATAAATTTCATATAAATAATAATATATTTATATTAATATAAATATAATATAAATATATTATAATATAACATTACATCATAATAATTAATTATATTAATATAATACTAGATATATTAATATTATATTAATATAATACTAATATTTTTGATATAGTAAATTTATTATTATAGATATCAATATAATATTAAATATAATAATATATTAATATAAATATTAAAATAATATTAAAATATAATAAATATTATAATATTAATATTCAATATTTCATCCTCATAATTATATTATTATTCAATAATTTATGCTAACCATCCACTAATATTTGTAAAATTTTAACCGTAAATTTTAAAAAAGTATTTTTAAAAAGAAGAAAGAACTATCCATTTTCATTCCATGAGAAGTCTCAAAATCTATATCTCTTATGAATTTTTACTTTTCATGAAATATAAAAAATATATTCTCACGTAAAAAAAAAATTTATTTTTTATTATTTTAAAATTTCAATCAAATAATATATTTTTTTTTATTTTTGAGAAAGTTCATCTTTCTCCCTCCATTTTTGGTGAATCAAACTGAGCCTAAGAGTTGAAATAACGATAAACTGCTCAAGGAAGTTTCCCACGAATCTTAGATGACGTTCAACATACGTTGTGGGGACTGACGTCACCCAACCAATCCTCGTACACAGAGAGACCTTATCCATATATTCACTCGTTTTATATGCCAGCACAGCCACTCACTCGTTTTGTAGCTTTAATCCTACCGCTGTTTGAGCTCGGATCTCCCTTATCTCACTCATGGAGACCTTCTCTTCAAGGCTTCTGCTACCAATCTTCTTCACCTCACTCCTTTTGCTTTCCTCTCCAAAAACTGCTACTGTGGCAGGTAACCAACTAAACTTTCAACCTTTATTAACGAGAAGGTGCCTATTACCAACTAGTTTGCTGGTAAAATCTTTAGGGGATGGTACCAGTTACTTAGAAGATCTCTCTGATGAGTTGATTCTTTCAGGGGAGGTTGTTGGAACATCATCTGGGCGGCCCATCAGCAGGCATGGAGGTCTGGCGCTTCCTCGGCGACTGGGATCTAGAGTCCCTAAGCTTCCTCCTCCTTCACCAACCCAAAATGCTGGGCACATTTATATAAGAACCGTGCCTCCGCCACCAGATGTATGACAATAAGCGTTAAGTGTGTATGGATGCAATATAAATTCTCATGCTTCGTAGTAAGGAGAAAAGGATGGATGAAATTGTTGTGCCTGATATAATTTGTAATTCTGTAATTTATTTTGGAAATGCATTGCATTCTTAGAGATATTTGCGTGCTTGTCTGGATCTATAAAATTTTGAATCCATGTGATGGAAAGTTCTTCTTTAAGTAGAAACTTGCGGGCGAGTTCATGGTTTTTTTAATCATCTAAGAATTATCAGGAGGTTATTTTTTAATCATTTTCTTCCTAAGATAAAACTATTAGAATAGAGCTAGCATGATTAATAACATGATTTTTTTTGAATTAATTATCTAAAAAATTTTATATTTTTAAAAAAATTTTAATTTTAATATAATTTTTTTAATTTTTTAATAAATATGTATACTATCTAATTTATTGTAATATTGATCTACCTTCAATCATGAAATTTATCGCTAAAGGTGCATACATAAGGATGAGATGTTAAATTTAATAAAAATAATTAAAATCAAGAATACATATTTATTTATCTTCCACCAAAAGCTGAAAGGAGGACGGCATCTTGGTGGATGTACCGCCATCTCCGACGGTGGCTGGTGGACCACCCAACGATCACCGGCTTCGAATGGCGTCCCAATGAGACCCCTGGCGCCTCCGTACCTTTCATCGCCACCATCGTCCTCTCGCACCTCTCCCTCACCCTCCTCCTCCATCGCCGCCTCCTCCCCCTCCCCTCTCCCTCTCCCTCCGCCGTCGCCCTCCACCTCGCCTCCTCCGCTCACAACCTCCTCCTCCTCCTCCTCTCCACCGCCATGGCCCCTCTCCACCCTCGCCCAAGCCCCCTTACCCCACTAGGTCTTCTGCTTCCCACCCTCCTCCTCCCCTGCACGCAACCACCCCCATCCACCGCGGCCTGTAGAGAACCGCCTGCACCGCCTCCCCTCTCGGTCGCACCCTCCATCCCCCAAGACCTGCAGAGAATCCCCCACACCCCCCAAGGCTTGCGTTGCCTCCCCTCTTGGTCGCAACGTCCACGTGCCACCACCCCCATCCACCGCGGCCTGCAGAGAACCCTCCGAGGTCTACGCCGCCTCCCCTCTCGGTCCGCCCTCCGTGCACCACCACTACCAATTCTCGGCGGCCCATGGAGAACCCTCTGGCAGCCCCTGCCACCACTCCTCTTGGTCACACCCTCTGCGCCACCACCCTCCTCCCCCCATGGCCCGCGGAGAACCCCCACCCCACCACACCCTACCCCCCAGGGCAGTGCCGCCTCCCCTCTCAATTGCACCCTCCGCACCCCTCCTCCCCACTCAAGGGCACTGCAGCTCCTCTGCACGCCCTCTCAGTGAGCTCCTCTTAGTGAGCTCGGTGTAGTGGGAATCAAAGAGGATGATGGGGATGGAGTTGGGGTTGATTTGGTCGTAGCTGGATGATGGCAATGTCAAATGGGAGATTGAGTTCTCCAGCAATGCAGAGCAGACGTCGGTGGTGGAGATCAGTAGAATGGAAAAGAGGATAATTGGAGAGCCGCCGTAGATCCGGGAATCCATGACATCGGAGAGAGGAAGAAACATAAAAGTTGAATATTTAATTTTTTTTATTAAATTTAACACTTTCTTTCTACATATATATTTTTAATGATAAATTCCAATGTCAGTTGATGATTGACCAACATTGTAATAAATTAAATATTATGTATATTTGGTTAAAAAATTAAAAAATTATATTAAAATTAAAAAAATTTTAAAAAAATAAAATTTTTAAGTAATTAATTTTTTTTTTCTTTTTGATAACAATTTAGATCTTTCTGGTTATTTGGGCTACATCAGTTAGGCATGGATCGAACCAACCCATCGCATTTGGATGTTGGTGGACATTGTTCTAGATTCTGCTCTCTCAAGCTTCATTGTTCCAAATTCTTTCTTCGCAAGCTTCATTGACCGTTTGAGATGGAGCTTGGGTTGTAAGATGCTCTCTCAAATGAGTTGCCCGACTGTGATGTTCATGCCAAGCTACACAGAGTCTATAACAAGAAAACAAGAGTATACTCAAGATCAGTATCACTTTCCTGGAAACTATGATTTTCTGTAGGTCAGAGATGTTGGAGCTTGATGCAAGTAAGCTGTAGGTTCTATAATTACTTAGCAGCATGAATGGAAAAAAAAACTGGGTTTTGATTTCTCCTGCTTCTTTGAGTCAGTTCTAGCTTCTTTTATTAAACATTTTACTCCGTAATCAATGGCATGGCGGCTAGAGTTCCAAAAGCTCCAAGAAAGTTAATTTCTTGTATCTTTCAAGTCATATTCTTTACCAAACTTCACTTGCATTTCCCAATTCTTGATTCTGTTTCTTATTAGAAGGGAAGAGTTCCAAAAGGTCTAAGAAAGTTAATTTCTTGCATCTTTCAGGTCATATTCTTTACCAAAAAACTTCAGTTGCATCTCCCAATTCTTAATTTTGTTTCTTATCAGAAGGGAAGCTTCAATTTAATTATTTGCATGGATTTTTTTTTTAATGAAATTCAGAATACATAACTTGGATTTTTTTTCTGAACCTTGGAAAGCTACTGAATACCTAAATCTAGGATAAATCCTAAGCATATTTTGTGCCTTCCCTTACGTATTCAGTGACTGGAGGAGGAGAATCCCCATCAAGAAATGGAGATTCTGCGATCAACTACGTGGAACAGTATGCTACTTGAAGTAAATTGACCATACTGACTTAGAATCTAGAACAAATACCAAAAAAAATCAAATAAAAATAGTGAAAAAAAAAAATTCAGCTAGTATTAAAGATTTAAACTATTCCAACTAGAACTGAAATAAGAAACAAAGATAAACTAGAAACAGAATCTTAGTGAAAAAATGATAAGCGATGGACTTTCAACAATGCAGTTGATCGACTCCAGATAACTTACCGTTCTACAAACTCCTCCTTGCTATCTGCTGGCATGTTTGGAGGGAGGCGATAGTAGCATCTTTCTCCACAAAAAGTCCTCACAGATGAGCAACAATTGCTATAATCATGTTTTAGATCAGCTGCAAAAGTTGATTTAATCTTCTATTTCTGATCTTATACCCTGTTCTTTACTTAATAAAAGTGGTGGAAGGAGGTCCTTGGCCTTTTTCTCCAATTTCTCAATAAATAAAATAAAAGATTGAGAAGACTTGAGATAAGAAAATGAAGAATCTGATGTTGCATTTGGTAGCAAGAAATCTATCCAGATTGCCAGCAATTTAAATTGAGCCCATCGGATAACTATGTTTAGTATTCATTTTTAATGGAAATCTATCTTGTATTGGTAATCTGGATTACCTCTCATGAGGCAATCCAGATTGCTCAAGGAATGGGTGGCTATCCAGATTACTGGAGATATAGAAATTTGGTAATAAATTTTTTGAACAAAATTGAACTGGTCCTCTTCTTCGTGCACTGCTCCTCTTCTCCTCTCACAGTGCTTACCCTCCTCCCACGTCGCTAGTGAGTTGCCCCCTCTCCTTTGCCACCGTCCTCTTAGCGCCCCTTCCCCCATGGCCCCACCACCATCCTCTCTGGCCCCCCTCCTCTCTGCCATCGTCTTCTCTAGCCCCCCTCCCCTTCGTGGGAAGAATTTTTTTTCATATAAACCCTCCCCCCTCCACTCCGTCACTGTCCTCTCAGGCCCCCCTCCCCTCTGCCACCAAGGGGCAGAGGGCGGTGCTGAAGATGCGACTGCCGGGAGGCCAGGGGCAGAGCAGCTAGGGGTTGGGGGGCTTGTGGCATGCGAGGGATGGAGAAGGAATGAAAAAAAATAAAATAATAAAAATAATAATATATTATATTATATTATATATTATATATATATTATATATCATAATATATAATATATTTTTATTCTTTTATTTTGAAAAATTTAAAATTTTGTGCATGGGATATGATTTTTAATAAATTTGATTTAAAGATATTTTAAAAATTTGATGTTACATTACTAGTAATCTGATTATCATACCAAACATGTCAATCGAGATTTTCAGTAATTTTACTGTAATATTACCTATGTGTACTAAATACAGTAATCAACATTATTGACAATCTATCCAAATTACAGGTAATCCAGATTATCACTGTTTGGCAATGCACCAAATGCAACCTAATTATCTACTTTGCTAGAGTAGCTCTTAACTAAGATTAACTACAGATCAAGGCAACCTCAAAGTTAGTGGAAATTTTTCAGATAGAAGGAGCAACAGCAACATTGTTGAATGTGGAGAAAAGGAGAAGGATTTTTATTTTTCTATATTGTATAGAGTAGAGTAGTCCCCATTATATACAATAATCTTTTCTTATACAAGAAAACATCATAGCTCATAGACACCTTTACCATCCCTAATTAGAGCAGCTAATTAGAAAAATACAACCTACTTTCCAACACTCCCCCTCAAGATGGGATGAAGATATCATGGAGTCTCATCTTGTTACAGATAAATATAAAAACTAAAGTGCTAAGCCCTTTCGTATAAATATCAACTAGCTGTTTAGAAGATTTGATAAAAGAAAGATAGATAACACACTGATCTAGCTTTTCTTTAATAAAATATCGATCAACCTCAATATGCTTCATTCGATCATGCTGAATAGGATTATTAACAATATTAATGATTGCCTTATTGTCACAGAAGAGAGACAGAGGAGAAGATCGAAAAAGATGCAACTCAGTTAGGAGTTGTTTTAACCATATAACTTTACAGACCCTTTGAGCTAAGGTCCGATATTCAGCCTCTGCATTGGAACGAGCAACCACATCCTGCTTTTTGCTGTGTCATGTCACAAAATTATCATCTAAAAAAGTATAATAACCTAAGGTGGACTTTCTATCATCCAGAGCTCCAGCCCAGTCAGCATCAGTATACCCCTCGATTTTAAGGTGTCCATGATGAGAAAATAGAAGACCACATCCAGGATATCCTTTAAGATAACACACAATCTGATAGGCAGCTTCCTGATATCTCTCACGAGGATCGTGCATATACTGACTCATGACACTAACAGCAAAAGTGATGTCAGGATAAGTATGAGAAAGATAAATCAGTCATCCCAGTAGACACTGATATCTTTCTCAATCAACTGGAGTACCACCATCTTCCATGAGATGATGGTTCCGCTTGATGGGAGTAGCTACAAGTCTATAATCCAACATGCCTGTTTCTATCAGTAAGTTAAGCACATACTTTCGCTGAGAAAGAAAAATACCATGAGATGATCTAGCAACTTCAATCCCAAGAAAGTATCTCAAAGGATCAAGATCCTTGACTTCAAATGATTGAGTTAAATGAGTCTTTAGACGATCAATCTTTGGAAGATCATCATCCGTCAGAATTATATCATCAACGTACACTATTAAAATTATAACTTTTTCATTGTTATATTGAAAAAATATAGTATGATCGGCATTACTTTGCTGATAACCCATTTCTAGTACTGCACATCGAAATCGATCAAACCAAATTCGAGGTGATTGTTTCAAGCCATAAAGTGAGTGACACAGTTGACACACCTTTCCAGCAGTTGTAGCACTAGAAAAATCTAGAAAAATTTTCATGTACACCTCTTCCTAAAGATCCCCATGTAAAAAAGCATTCTTAATATCTAATTGAGAAAGACTCCAGCCAAGATTAGCAGCACAAGAAAGAAGGATCCTCATAAAGTTGATCTTCGCAATTGGAGCAAAGGATTCATCATAGTCTATTCTGTATATCTGAATATAATCTTTTACTATCAATCACACTTTATAGCGATTAACAGTCTCCTCTAGAGTTTGTTTCACTGAAAAAACCCATCTGCAGCCAACAGCTTATTTTTCAGTAGGTAATGGAACAAGCTCCCATGTATTGTTCTTGGCCAAGGCCTTCATCTCCTCAAGCATTAGCTCCTTCCATTTTGGATCTTCCATAGCATCCTTCCAGTGCGAAGGAATAGAGATAGAAGCTAGAGATGCAATAAAAGATCTATATGAAGGTGAAAGAGACTCATAGAAAATAAAATCAGCAATATCATGACGATAACGAGGAGGAATAATATGTGGACTAGAAGCTTTTCTATGAGTAATAAAAAGATATAAATCAGTTAAAGAAACGTTACCGTCATTATTATTGAGGGAGGAAGATATCAGAGCCAACTCTGAAGAAGACTGTTGTGTAATAGAAGAATGCATACCAGGCTCTATAACATGTGGAGAAGACTACTGCTCCCTCTGTCGATCAAAATTATTATCTACAGAATTACTATATGATTGCTCCTGCTTTCTAGACTCCTGCTCTTTAGACTCTGCCTCACGATCGGTGAAATCAGACGAAACACTGAGAGAGAAGAGAAGGTCAGATACAATAATAGGTTGATTGGTGGGCACATCCACGGGATCACTGCTAAAGAATATCTCAGACCCAAATATCCGAAGAGGTATAATTAATAAAAGAAGATACTCTTTGTAGGTACTCGAGTGGCGTGCGATAGTCTAACGCTCGAAGAGACATCCGATTAATAAGATAGGTGTAGCGAAAATTTAGTGCAGGGGTAAAATGGTAATTTTAAAATATTTTCAAAATTATTATTTTACAGTGAAAAAATATTAATTAATCTAATTAATTAACATGAATTTACTCTACACTAGGATCTAAATATGATATATAGCATGCATTCATTTAAATTTGAAATTCAAATTCGAACAGTAAATACTTTACTGTAATGTGTTCAGAATACAATACCTTTGTGCGGATAGTAGATCGCCGCAATCTGATCATCGTTGGAAGAGTCTGATCATCGTGACGTAGCCACACAGTGTGTCTGGCCTCTGCGGATCATCCACACAAAGCTTCCGGTCAGATCGACTCCTCACGAGTGCTAGCTCGTTGTAGAGCCTTTTTGACGGCCGATGCTGATCGAACTCCTTCGATCGATGTCTGTCAATTCTTTGGATACTCTGGATTGTCAACAAATGTACTTGAGAGGATGTTGAAGATCTCCTTAAGATTTTGTGGGCTCACGACACTCGTAGCTCACTTTCTCACTTCCCGAACCCCAGGCTAAAACTCCAGAAAACTCACCAGAAACCTTGCACCCATTTTTTTTTCTTTTCTTTCTTTTTCTCTTGGAAGGATATGAACTTCCTTCTCACGCACAAGATTTCCTCACATCCCAAAATTTTTCTCCAAAAATTTTCTTCCTACACGCCCCACTCTTCTCCTCCTTTTATAACAATGTCAAACGTCTTATCCAAAAGAAAGGATAAAGATGAGTAATTACACATTTGAATTCAAATCAAATTTTGAATTCAAATGGACACCAACTCACCCCTTATCCACTAAAGGCGTGAGGCATGGCTTAAATTGTGCATGGAGTGATTTCATGAGAAATATTTTTCTCATATAATAAATGAGGCGTTAAAAAAGGGATAAGGTGCAAAGATTGATTGTCCATTCAAATTCAAACTTTATTTTGAATTTGAATGGCCAACCAATCATCCTTATCCATTCAATTGGCACATTAAAGTGGGACGTGGAGAGGGCTTGGAGTGAGGAAAAAATTTATGAGAAGTTTCTTCTCATGAATTCAAATGGGTGCAATGAAAGTGAGGTGGCGCATGGAGATTGGGTCAAGATGGTTTCAATATTTAAACCAACCTAATTGAATCAAATAAGTTAGGTCCAATTAGACTAATTTAAACCCAACTTAATTAGGCTTAATTAGGCTCAATAAAATCCTAATCAAATTAGAAATTGACTAAGTCCAACCCCTGATCAAATCAGGGACCAAACCATCTCGACGATTAGGTCAACTCTTAACCTAATCGGGTCAAACCCAACTAAATCCAATTCAATTAGACTTGATCCAAAAATAATTACTCAATCAAATTGAGTTAATTAGTGATTAAATCACTAATAAAATCTCTCATAAATATTGAGTCCAAATCTAATGGGTAATCGGGCATCAGAATTCATCGATATGTAACCCTGATCGAAGAGTCCCAAACCAGTGGGACTCTTGACCCCGATACCCAAAATGTGTAAGACTCATGATCAGAGAATCCTGATTCTCGATCACAGAGTCTCAGACACGTAGGACTCATAGTCCACGAGCATTAAAACTCTTCATCAGCCATCAGATCAGATAGGAACCTTTAATGTGTGTGACCCCACAGGTTCGAACCTAAGCCAGTAGCACAGAAATCAATTTCTGTACTAATCGAAGTGACCATCTAGCAATGGTACCCGACGTCTGGATAGGTTGAAGAGTCACAATCGCAACACTCAGAACCTACATGAATATGGTTACTGTATAATTCATCCTTTTGACCCCTGTGTTTAGGATGACTCAGGGTTAAACTGTCAACCCTGATCAGATCATCCGAATCATGCTCAACTCAAACAGTCCTGTGACTCCTCACAAAGACTATTCTGGCCAAAATTTTGCTAAATTGAAACACGACTGTACACAGCTCCTAAACAGGAGTGGTCAATCTCATCTTGACATATGCACCGACAAGTCAAGTACTTGACTACACCCAGCAACCTTTCGTCACTGAATTAAAAATTCAGGTAGTCCAGTGCCTAAGTGCAGTGAGTTGCTTGCAAGTCACCGTGGTGGTCTCAGGTCGGAGGGATATTTATACCCATATTCCATCAGAGCAAATTTTGACAGTAAAAATAGCTCCAGAGTTGGTCACGTTCAGTGCAGATATACCCTTACATCTCACCTGTATGCCATACCAGTGTCTCCACACTCATTGGTTAAGAAGACAACCAACCTATATAGCACACAACGACCTATGCTTGATAAACGTTGTCGTCCTAGGTAACAACGTATCATTTGGTCGCGAACAGATTTAAGGGCTAAACGACAAATCCTCCTTTGTCGAGTCTAAATAGTCCTAAGGACTTCACCACAACATAGGAGTTTATTAGAAGATGAAATATTTTGTGATAAAAAAATATCAAAATAATTTTTATTAATTCATAATTCATGTACAAATATAAAAATAAGCATAACCGTCAACAGGCTGACGATTGGCTTTGGGGCACTATTCCCAATAATCTCTCACTTGGCCTAAAGCCAATCGGTGTAGTATCTAATACCCATCTTCGACTTGTGGTTGTCGAACTCCTTCACTGTAATTGCTTTAGTGAATGGGTCAGTCAGGTTCTCCTTCCCGTCGATCTTCTGAAGATCGACGTCACCTCGATCCACAATTTTTCGGATGAGATGGTAGCGGCGCAGAATATGCTTCGTCCGCTGGTGTGCCTTTGGTTCCTTCGCCTGAGCAATGGCTCCAGAGCTGTCACAGTATAGCAGAATTGGACCAACAAGGGAGGGTGTTACTCCAAGCTCGATGATGAATTTTCTCAGCCACACCACTTCTTTGGCAGCATCTGATGCAGCAACATACTCCACCTCGCAAACTGAATCAGCCACTGTGTGCTGCTTGAAACTTTTCCAGCAGATAGCCCCACCATTAAGGGTAAAAATAAATTTCGATACACTTTTGCTATCATCATGATCAGACTGAAAACTAGAGTCTGTAAATCCTATAAGTCTCAAGTTCGATTCACCATAAACAAGCCACTGGTCTTTAGTATTTCTTAAATACTTTAGGATGGTTTTAACAACCTTCCAGTGATTCTCTCCTGGATCAGATTGGTATCTATTCATTACCCCTAGTGAGTATGCCACATCTGGTCATATACATGTCATGGCGTACATGATAGATCCCACTGCCGAAGCATATGGAATCCTAACCATATGCTCTCTCTCTTGAGGTATTGTCGGACAATCCCTCTTCGAGAGAAAAATTTCATAGCCTATCGGAAGATAGCCTTTCTTGAAATTCTCCATGTTGAACCTCTTCAGCATAGTATCAATGTACGTGGACTGAGATAAATCAAGTAACCTTTTAGATCTATCCCTATAAATCCTCATCCCTAGGATGTAGGAAGCTTCTCCCAGATCCTTCATAGAGAACTGTGACGACAGCCAAATCTTTATTCCCTGTAATGCAGGGACATCATTCCCGATTAAGAGAATGTCATCCACATACAATACAAAAAATACTATTACTGGACCATTAGCCCACTTATAAATGCAGGACTCTTCTCCGTTCTTAACAAAGCCATACGTCTTGATCGTCTTATCAAAACGTATGTTCCAACTCCGTGATGCTTGCTTAAGTCCATAAATGGACCTCTGTAACCTGCACACCTTAGACTCATCTGTGGATGTGAATCCTTCAGGTTGTATCATATACACCTCTTCATCCAGCTTTCAGTTTAGGAAAGCTGTCTTCACATCCATCTGTCAGATTTCATAGTCCAGATGGGCAGCTGTCGCAAGCATAATCCGAATGGATTTGAGCATTGCCACAGGAGAAAATGTCTCGTCATAACCTATACCATAACGTTGACGATATCCCTTGGTAACCAGACAGGCTTTGTAGGTTTTCACCTTTCCGTCTGCGCCTCTCTTCCTCTTGAAGACCCATTTACACCCTATGGATTTTACTCCATCGGATGGGTCAACCAATATCCACACATCGTTGACCTTCATGGACTCCATTTCGAATTTCATGGCCTCCAGCCATTTCTCAGAGTTGGGTCTCTGCATTGTATCCATGTAGGTGATCGGATCCTCATCGTTTTCATCAAGTTCGATAGGATCGCCGTCCCGGATCAAGAAACCATAGTATCTGTCCGGTTGACGTGGTACTCTACCAGATCGCCTTAAGGGTGCTTGAACAATGGGCTCCAGATCTGATCTAACCAAATCCGGTTCAGATTCAGCAACTTGTATCGATTTTTTCACCTGCCGAACTTCGTCAAGTTCGACCTTAGAGGCAACAGTCCCTTCACCAAGGAACTCCTTTTCCAAAAAGATTGCCTTAAGGCTGACAAATATTTTTTGCTCATCAGCAAGATAGAAGTAATACCCTTTGGTCTCTTTTGGGTACCCTATAAAATTACACTTGTCAGACCTAGGTCCTAGCTTGTCCGTAATTAAACGTTTAACATAAGCCGGACACCCCCAAACCCTAAGGTGCGAGAGTACTGGCTTACGTCCTATCCATATCTCATATGGCATTTTGGTTATAGACTTACTCGGAACTCTATTTAGAAGGTAACAAGCCGATTCGAGCGCATATCCCCAGAGGAAGATCGGCAGACCAGCAAACCCAATCATGGATCGAACCATGTCCAACAAGGTCCGATTCCTCCTTTCAGATACACCATTTGTTGTGGTATTCCAGGAGGAGTCCACTGAGAGAGAATCTCATTCTTCCCAAGATATGTCAGAAAATCATTGGAAAGATATTCACCTCTTCGATCAGATCGAAGAGTTTTAATACACTTTCCAGTTTATTTTTCTACCTCATTTTGGAATAGTTTGAATATTTCAAACGACTCTGATTTATGCTTCATTAAATAGACATACCCATACCTCGATAGATCGTCTGTGAAAGTTATGAAGTAAAAATATCCACCTCTTGCACTTGAGCTCATAGGTCTACATACATCAGAATGTACCAGACCCAAGAGTTCACTGGCTCGCTCACCTTTTCCAGTAAAAGATGATTTGATCATTTTACCAAGAAGACAGGACTCACGGGTTGGAAGTGATTCACAATCATCTACTTCAAGAATTTCTTCTTGAGCTAATTTGTTTATCCTGTTTTTATTGATATGACCTAGCCTACAGTGCCAAAGATAGACTTCTGACACATTATCTATTCTAAGGCATTTATCGGAGGTTTAAACCACATTAACAGGTTGTGATAGAAAGTAAATTCCATTATTAAGTTGTCCAACAAATATTGTAATACCATTCAAAATGATATTGCAAATATTTCTTTTTATTAAAAATTGATAACCGTTCATGGCCAAAAGGCCTACAGAAATAATATTTAATAAAAAGCTTGGACAATAGTGACATTCACTCAGAATTACGTTTCGAGAATTGATTACAAGGTTCATGATTCCTAATGCTAGAACTGGAACTTTGCTTCCATCTCCAACGTTCAGAAATCTCTGGCCTTCATCAAATCTCCTACTGACCTGCAGACCCTGCATCGAATTGCAAATATGATAAGGACTTTCAGTATCCAATACCCAGGCAGTAGTATCACAAATAAAAAAATTGCAAGATGTTATCATATAAGTACCTTGCTTCTTCTTCGATCTGTTCAGATCCAGGGAGGCAATGTATAGAGGACAGTTCCTCTTCCAATGCCCCTGCTTCTTGCAAAAGAAGCACTCCGCCTGGCTCTAGTCGAGCTTGCGCTTCTTGGTCTGACCCTGTGCATACGTCCCAGCATGCAGCTGCACCTTCTTATCCTTCTTCTTGTTCTTCTTCTTCCCTTTCTTAAAGGGTCGACGACCAGAAGAAGACCCTCCCACAACATTCACCAACTCCTTATGGAGATGGTGATCCTTCTCAAAGTTCTGCAGCAATCCCAACAAGTCGTGGTAGTTCACTGCAGATTTTGTCATCCGAAAATGAGTAAGAAAGGGGAGGAAGGACTTGGGCAATGAATTAAGGATCGCATCCTTACCGAGCTGCTCGTGCAAGGGAAAGCCCAGTTTACTTAGGCGCTCAATCATTTCGATCATGTACAGTACATGATCAGTGACTGAAGCTCCATCCCTCATCCGAGCATTGAAAATGGCACAACTAGTTTTGTGCCTTTCAACATCGTCAGGCGTGCCAAAGGAGTCGTTCAACATTTGAAGCATCTCCTGTGGCTGGGCATTCTCGAACTTGCGACTGAACTCATCATTCATTACCGCCAACATAATGCACCGAACGGTGGTGCGGTAGTTAAGCCACTTCTGATAAGTGCCTCGGACCGTCCCTCTAACGTTCGGGGCTGGCTCCTCAGGTGTCGGATCTGTTACTACATAAAGGATCTGCTCATGCTCAAGGGCGATTTTTAATTTTCGATATCAGCTATCAAAATTAGGTCCCATGAGCTTGTCATTATCTAATAATGACCAGAGCAACAGGATAGTGGCCATAGCTGCATAAAAGAAAATCAGACCTCTATTAGTACATAAATTATAAATACTAAAGACTTGAACTTTAGTCTAAAGTTTCTCTCAGTATTTTTACAAACTGGTAGCCTCAACCTCCAATTCGAGGAATTACTTTAATTTCTTAGTGGGTACTAGAATCCACACAGACTATACACGAGCCCAACTTTGGTTGGTCAACCCATGTGCATCTATGGGTAGGTTCATAACCAGTTGTTTCTCTAAACAACTTCTAGTAATTGATTTTGCCCCAGAACCTAATCAGTAGGCTTTGGCCTCCACTGAAAAGATCTGGTTAGGTCCAACCATTAACATGATTTGATTTGGTGAATCGGACCAATAAATGATCAGGCCCGACTTTGACCGGCCAACCTGACCACCATCAGAAAGACTCAAACCAAATTATCATATTATGAATGATAATTCCATTAGTCAATAAGCACCAGGCCTTTGGGCCTCCAATGATTATTAAACTAATGGACTCATTATCACTCACTTAATGGGAGGCTATGACTTAGTTATCAATATAACTTAATCATTTTTAGGGACTTAATAATTTTTGAGGATTTTATTAAAGGATAGATGAGAAGAAAAAATATTCAGCCAATTTCAATCCTCCCACTGACTTCACCAAGTCAGATTAAAAAGGATTTAATTAAAGCTGGCATTAGGAGTACCTAAATCAGTCACACTGATTTACCTAATGATATGGGTGAGCCCTAATCACCAAGTGATCTAATCAAAATCTATTTCACCAGGTTGGCCAGGTAAGTGAGATCAGTGGTGGAGATAAGCCATTAACTCGTTAGAGATCGAATCACTGCGAGTAGCTCCCGCTTAAAAACCACTGGTCAAACTGCCAAACTTACCTTAGACACCAACCGGTTCATTAGTTTTAATTTGATCAATTTAGTAAATAGGGTTCCACCGCGTAGCCATGAATTAAGTCCATCTTGGTCTAGTTAAAGACATGGACCTATTCAATTACAAC
This sequence comes from Elaeis guineensis, assembly GCF_000442705.2. Lineage (NCBI taxonomy): Eukaryota > Viridiplantae > Streptophyta > Magnoliopsida > Arecales > Arecaceae > Elaeis > Elaeis guineensis. The sequence goes on from NC_026005.2 coordinate 8,476,508, forward strand.
TATTGAAGTTGAGTCTAGAGTATCCTTGACCTAATCTAATTCAACTTTTGATTAGATTTGACAATTACTCTAAATTAGTCCATTTCTTTAAGCTAACTTAGGTCTAACCCAATTATGGACCTAATCCATCTAACCCATTGACCCACAAGTTTATACAATTGTCTTAGGTCTTAATTCATAATTCTAGACCTACTAGACAACACTTAATTCTTTTAATTAAGTATTTGGGCTGATGGGTCAGGGTTTGACATTTCAAAAATAATTTTCAAATTTGAAAAGTTTTATTTTCTGTTCACCAAATATGTTGACTCATTTCACAAATAGATCAGCACATTTCATAAATAACAATCCTATTGCTAATTACATAACAGAAAATAACTCAATCAAAATAAATCATGAATATTTTTTTAGATCTAATCTAACACATTCATGATAAATTTCACAATTGAACCTTTACAATTAATTTCTTTCGCTGCTTCATCTGCATGGGATATAATTGCAGCGGCACCCCTACCGCCATAGGAGACCCAATCGAATGGGAGAAGAGGGCCTTTAAACCCTACTTTTCTCCTATGACCGGACGGCCATGGCAACCAACCCAATTCGATTACTTGCTACTTGGATCAAGTATATCTAAATATACCAATTTCAAAATTTAAATTTTAAATTTTAAATTTTGAATTTTAAATTTCAAACAAATTTCAAATTTCAAAATTTTGAATTTTAAATTTTGAATTTTAAATTTTAAATTTTAAATTTTAAATTTCAAATTTAAAATTTCAACCAAATTTTAAATTTTGAATTTTGAATTTTGAATTTTGAATTTCAAATTTCAAATTTTAAATTTTGAATTTTGAATTTCATATTTTTGAATTTTAACTTTCAAATTTAAATTTTTAGATTACAACTTAATCTACGCATGCAAATATATATATCATATCTAAGAACCCGCTCTGATACCATTTGTAGCGAAAATTCAGTGCAGGGGTAAAATGGTAATATTAAAAATTTTTTAAAATTATGATTTTATAGTGAAAAAATATTAATTAATCTAATTAATTAATATAAATTTATCCTACACTAGGATCTAAATATGATATATAGCATGCATTCATTTAAATTTGAAATTCAAATTCGAATAGTAAACACTTTACTGTAATGTGTTCAGAACACAATACCTTTGTGCGGGTAATAGATCGCCGCAATCTGATCATTGTTGAAAGAGTCTGATCATCGTAACGCAGCCACACTATGTGTCTGGCCTCTGTAGATCATCCATATGAAGCTTCCGGTCAGATCGACTCCTCACGAGTGCTAGCTCGTTGTAGAGCCTTTTTGACGGTCGATGCTGATCGAACTCCTTCGATCGATGTCTGTCAATTTTTTGGACACTCCAGATCATCAACAGATATGTTTGAGAGGATGTTGAAGATCTTTCTGAGATTTTATGGGCTCACGATACTCGTAGCTCACTTTCTCACTTTCCGAACCCCAGGCTAAAACTCTAGAAAACTCACCAGAAATCTTACACCCACTTTTCTTTCTTTTCTTTCTTTTTCTCTTGGAAGGATATGAACTTCCTTCTTACGCACAAGACTTCCTCACGCCCCAAAATTTTTTTTCAAAAATCTTCTTCCTATACGCCCACTCTTCTCCTCTTTTTATAACAACGTCAAACATCTTATCCAAAAGAAAGGATAAAGATGAGTAATTACACATTTGAATTCAAATCAAATTTTGAATTCAAATGGACACCAACTCATTCCTTATCCACTAAAGGTGTGAGGCGTGGCTTAAATTGTGCATGGAGTGATTTCATGAGAAATATTTTTCTCATGTAATAAATGGGGCGTTAAAAAAGGGATAAGGTGCAAAGATTAATTGCCCATTCAAATTCAAACTTTATTTTGAATTTGAATGGCCAACCAATCATCCATATCCATTCAATTGGCACATTAAAGTGGGGCGTGGAGAGGGCTTGGCGTGAGAAAAAAATTCATGAGAAGTTCCTTCTCATGAATTCAAATGGGTGCAATGAAAGTGAGGTGGCGCATGGAGATTGGGTTAAGGTGGTTTCAATATTTAAACCAACCTAATTGAACCAAATAAGTTAGGTCCAATTAGACTAATTTAAACCCAACTTAATTAAGCTTAATTAGGCTCAATAAAATCCTAATCAAATCAGGAATTGACTAAGTCCAACCCCTGATCAAATCAAGGACCAAACCATCTCGACGATTAGGTCAACTCTTAACCTAATCGGATCAAACCCAACTGAATCCAATTCAATTGGACTTGATCCAAAAATAATTACTCAATCAAATTGAGTTAATTAGTGATCAAATTACTAATAAAATCTCTCATAAATATTGAGTCCAAATCCGATGGATAATCGAGCATCAGAATTTATCGATATGTAACCCTGATCGAAGAGTCCCAAACTAGTGGGACTCTTGACCCCGGTACCCAAAATGTGTGAGACTCATGATCAGAGAATCCTGATTCTCGATCACAGAGTCTCAGACACGTAGGACTCATAGTCCATGAGCATTAAGACTCTTAATCAGTCATCAGATCAGATTGAAATCTCTAATGTGTGTGACCCCATAGGTTCGAACCTAAGCCGGTAGCATAGAAACCAATTTCTGTACTAATCGAAGTGACCATCTAGCAATGGTATCCGACATCCGGATAGGTCGAAGAGTCGCAATCGTAACACTCAGAACCTACATGAATATGGTTACTGTATAATTCATCCTTTTAACCCCTGTGTTTAGGATGACTCAGAGTTAAACTGTCAACCCTGATCAGATCATCCGAATCATGCTCAACTCAAACAGTCCTGTGACTCCTCACAAGGACTACCCTGGCCAAAATTTTGCTAAATCGAAATACGACTGTACACAGCTCCTAAACTGGAGTGGTCAATCCCATCTTGACACACGCACCGACAAGTCAAGTACTTGACTACACCCAGCAACCTTCCGTCACTGAATTAAAAATTTAGGTAGTCCAGTGCCTAAGTGCAGTGAGTTGCTTGCAAGTCACCGTGGCGGTCTCAGATCGGAGGGATATTTATACCCATATTCCATCGGAGCAAATCTTGACAGCAGAAATAGCTCCGAAGTTGGTCAGGTTCAGTGCAGATGTATCCTTACATCTCACCTATATGCCATACCAGTATCTCCAAACTCATTGATTAAGAGGACAACCAACCTATATGGCACACAACGATCTATGCTTGATAAACGTTGTCATCCTAGGTAACAACGTATCATTTGGTCGCAAACAAATTTAAGGACTAAACGATAAATCCTCTTTTATCGAGTCTAAATAGTCCTAAGAACTTCACCACAATATAGGAGTTCATTAGAAGATGAAATATTTTATGATGAAAAATATCAAAATAATTTTTATTAATTCATAATTCATGTACAAATACAAAAATGAGCACAACCGTCAACAAGCTGACGATTGGCTTTGGGACACTATTCCCAACAATAGGCTGTAGTAAGAACCGCCTCACCCCAAAAAAATTTAGGAACCCTCATAGTGAAGGACAAAGATCGAGCTAATTCCAATAAGTGTCAATTTTTATGTTCAGCAACACCATTCTGAGTAGGCGTATCGACACATGTAGTTTGATGGATAATCTCATAAGCAGCCAAATACTCATGAAACTCTCTATTCATGTACTCAGTACCGTTATCAGATCTCAGAGTTTTGATTGTGGCATTAAACTAAGTATTTACAAACTTATGGAACTCCTTAAAGCACCTGAGAATCTCATCCTTCGTCTTTAGTAGATAAACCTAGGTCACTCTACTATGATAGTCAATAAACATAACAAAGTATCGATGTCCAAAAAGAGAAATAGTACTACACAGCCCTCACACATCAGAGTGAATAACATCAAAGATCTTAATACTTTGAGTGTCAGAAATAGGATAAATAGTTCGTGTATGTTTAGCAAACTCATATGCATCACAAACCAATTTATGCTTGTCATAGATATTATATAAACTAAAAAAAAGTCTTGCTAATACATAGAAAAAAAGATGACCAAGCCTACAATGTTGTTACTGGAGTTCATGCACAGCATTCTCGAAAGAAGATACAACTAAACCAGTCTCCAAATTACCTTTCTGTCCTCTTTCAGTCAGATAATAAAGCCCGTCATGCATTCTACCATATCCATTCGTCTCTCCCATTATCAGCTCTTGGAGAACACAATAGGTGAAAAAAAATATTACTTTATAATTTAAAGCAGCTGTAATGAAGCTTATAGAGAAGAGATTAGTAAAAAAATTAGAAACATGTAAAACTGAGGACAATATCATGATCGGTGTACAGTTGACAGAACCTTTTTCTGACATGGTGGAGAAGGATCCATCAGCTAAACATACTTTATCCCGACCAAAGCAAGGTGAATATGACACGAATGACTTGGTGGTTTTGTCATGTGACTAGTAGCTCCTAAGTCTAGGATTCAATATTGAGAAGTATCTAAGACAGTAAGTGCACTACCACTATCAAAAGTATAAGAACTAGTTTGTACAAAATAAGAATAAAAAATAAAAGAAAGACTGGAAGAATCACTAAGCAAACCCATAGCAGATAAAGAGATATTGCTAGAAGAAGGGTTCAGCCTGACCAGAATGTGACGTAGGATCTGCAGTTCCTCCATAGATAAAAAACCTCCAGCATCAATAAATGGAGTAGCAGATACAGACGAAATCAGAGGAGCTGAAACAGATGAAGTAGCATCGTGGACCTCAAAAAAATTAGCCTGACCATGATCGATTGCTCCTCCAAAGCGCCCAGCTCCTTGCCGACCTCCTCTACCATGACCCTGGCTAGATGAAGGATGGCCATGTAACTATCAGTATGTATCACGGATGTACCTCGATTTGTTGCAATAGAACCATATCCACATATCTCGATCACCTCTACCGTGCGGCTGTAATTGTGGCTGAGCGACCACCGCAAAACGAGCTATATCAGTAGAAGAGGCAATCATCACACGTCGATAAATTTTCTCACTTAAAATTAGTGAGAAGACCTAATTGAGAGAAGGCAGATCAAAATTTTGATCCAAAATTTGAACTCTAATTGGATCGAAGTCTTCATTGAGGCTGGCAAGAAAATCAAAGGGGGAGAGTTGAGGGGTTGGACGATGAGGGAAGAGGTTGACAAAGGAAAAAAATGGAGAGATTAGAAATAAAAAAATTCATGGATTAGAATCTGAGAGCTCTGTTACCATGTTGAATGTGGAGAGAAGGAGAAAGATTTTTATTTTTCTATGTTGTGTGGGGTGGAGTAGTCCCCATTATATACAACAATCTTTTCTTTAACTAGTAAACATCATAGCTCATAGCCACCTTTACCATCCCTAATTAAAGTAGCTAATTAGGAAAATACAACCTACTTTCTAACAAACATCAACTGCTGAACTATGTCATAAGTGCCATAACAAGGTACCACCAGAAAATCAATTACAGCATGAAGAAGTCAATAGTAAATAAACTATCCAAATCGCAATCATAGTGTTGATCATCAAAACAAGGAATGATGAGTTAGGGCATAGACATGGCGTCAAACTGTCCATAGAAAATCCCTCAGCTTGAGAATATAAACTAAGAAAATCCAAATTATGCTTTGTACCAGCCCTAGATTTTCATTCGCTTTTAGAGGATCAACCATAAAAGCAACCATCAAAACTTCCTGGTCTCATCTCAAAGGATCACGAGAACGGATGAACTTGCTTTTCTTAAAAAGAAACTCCCTCACCTGTAATCGGAATGGTTGGATAATAATAGCAAAGTTAATGGACATGAGTTGAACAATAAAACATAACTTTTAGTAAGATTTTATCCCCATGTCTTCTAGGTGGCTATGGTAAGAAGAGTCTTTTCTTCTTTTTTTCATCACATTCAAAAATTACTCCAAAAAATGTCACTAAAAAAAGATTACTAAGTTTAATTGGAGATAAATCTAAATAAGAATATGATCAAATTTATAAATATATTCTTATATATAAAATAATTTTTTAATACTAAGATAGCATTATCATCTCCAACTAGTTTTTATATAATAACTATAATCACATAGTCTTTTACATAATATCATCTCTATTTTAATTTCTTTGGAAAAGCTCTTTATTGAATGAATTTGGAAAGATATACAAATTCAATTATTACATATGCAGCTTTATTAAGAGTATTTTTATCAAATATGGATTACCACTACTCAAAAATTTATCAAATACTAATCCCTCCATGATATTTGTTTTATCTTTTCTCTCCAAAAAATAAATATAGGACTCACCAATTTTTGTACCATCTGTCTCTTCTGCTTTTTATATCAAAGATGATAATCTAGTATGGAAATTATTTTTTCATATCAAATTATTCTGAGTCAAATGGACCCTTAGTGCCATTTGCCAATGGTGGTTTTGCTCAAAAAGAAAAGATTAACCATATTAATTGAATATAAACCCTAAAAATCTTAGGTATTTTCATGGCAATAAATTGGTTAGCAATGCAAAGGGCATTTGTTTTTTGTACAAGAAAAGTTTCAGTCTAGTCATGTTCTCGGTACATAGAAGAGGAGTGAATTGTGAGATTTGGTGTATTAAGCCGATGCTAATAATCCCAAGAAAATTTATCATGTTCATGGATCCTCTATTCCCACCATCGGATGCAGTTAGTGCATCAAATCAACACTTCCGTGAGTCCCAGCTGATGCAGTGCACAAGCTTTGCGTGCGTACTCCCACGGTGCCTGAATAACAGAGTTGGGAACACCTGGGTAGGCTCAGAAGAACCGTACTCTATGACAGCTGTTCTAGATCATTTTCTTTGTTTCCTTTTTCTTGGGTTGCAGATCATTTTCTTTGTTAAAGCATAATTCTTATTTTTACTCATTGTCTCAAAGTATATTTTGGTAGTATGCGAATTTCCTCAAAAAATCTAGTGCAGGTATTTTTTTCTATTTTTTTTATCTGCAATTAGTTATTTTTTTTTCAAAAAAAAAAGCCTCCCTCTTTTTCTGGGTGGTTCAAAGCCTCCCTTTTCAATAAAAAAAATTTTTTTTTGGAGAGCATTGGTTATGAGTTTTTGAGTGAAAGGGAAGAGAATCTGCCACCTAGTTTTTATTGCTAAAAGTATTTATTCCATTTCCATAGTTCGTGATGCACTCCATCCTTTTGTTTCTAGCTCGATGGCTTAAAAAGAGAATGAAAACTGTATCGATGACAAAGTTCTCGAGCTTTGAATACTTCAATATTGCTTTCGAGGAGAGCACTACAATGCTAAATACCATCTTTTTTTTTTCTTTTGAAAGGTCAACTCATTTGCCAGTGGGTACCCGTTTCTACCCGTTGGATAGGATCGAGTTTTTTTTTTTTGAAAAACCCACCATGGGTCGAGTTAGGGTCTTGGTTTTGAAAATCTGTAGTGGGTAGGATTGTGGATTTACCCCTAAATCCTATTCTATCCGATCCATTATATATATATATATTTACTAAAATACTCCTTCCATAATAGCATATTTACAAATATACCTCACATATCTACCAAATCTATTAGGGACTTAGGGTTTATTTTCATTTCTTTACTCTCTAATCTCTCTCCCTCCTTGACCCAAGTAGCTATCACTACCACAACTCTCCAATCTCCCCCTTTGTTCTTGTTTGTTGTTGGAGATTTGAGAGAACTTATTTTATTTGATTCTTCTTATTTATTTTTTTATTTATTATTGGAGAATTAGAGAATGACTTGCTGTAGTATATATCTATTTATATTGTACAAATTGATGGTTAAAATAGTTTTTAGAACTTATTTGATTTAAAAGAGATGTGAAACTTAATAAATTTGAAACAAATTTGATTTGGTGGTGTTTGCATTGTACATTTACTTTAGTAAATTATGGATAGAATAAGGTACTACCCACCACCTGTATAGGTAAGATAAGGATTTAAAATCCCTACCTGCCATAGTGGGTAGGGTCGGGTGGTGGATAGAGAGTAGGGGGTGGGTAAGGTATAGATTTAGCAAAATCTGTATCCTATGCTAAATTCATACACTGCTCTACCATGGATATCTCTAGGGTTGGAACCCAAAACATGGTTTTGTACGAGAACTAATGCTCTTTTCTATAAGCAACTCTATATTTACACAGGAAAGAGTGGAATAAAATAAAGTACAAAGAAATAGAATAAAGAATCTGAATTGCGATAAAAGAAATGATTGACCACCATAGGACTTTGGGGAGAGAGGATGAAATAAAGACCTCTTGCAATAGCAACTTTAATTGGCACTTTTCAGTTGACCCTCGTAATCCTGGGGACTATAGTGGGGGGTAACAACTTTTTAAAGAATTCCAAAGGATTTCATGCCCTGCTAAATTAGTGTAGGTATATAAATTCTTCCACCAGATAGTAGGCAAACTATACTTTTTGCAATTCAAAGAAGATATTTGAAGGCTTATTTAAGAGGGCTCTCTCATTCCTCTCCTTCCAAACCTCCCAATAATAAGCAGCCATCAATCGATCAGCGCATCTCGTCAAAAGTGCAGGAAACTTCTATTCTTCTCCAAGATGTTCGGAGATTATTAAATGAAGAAGGCCATCTTCTGATTTTTAGCTGAATTTTCAAGGCACAGGCTTTTGATAAATGGGCATTTGAGGAAGAGATGGGAGGCTATCTCTGCATTATGGATTCGTTTGATTGGCGAGAAGAACTTTTCTTTCCAGAAAGTAACTTTTCAGAAAGTTGCTTTCTACAAAATTATTTTATGAGAATAGAATTTTGACATATTTGATTGACGGTAGAAAAGTGACTCATTGTAAAATGACTTATGTTTGGTTGAGCACTCATATTCAGAGAAAAACTATATATAATACCTATTATACCCTTAATAGATGTAAAATCATACATTTTTTTATAAATTTCATATAAATAATAATATATTTATATTAATATTAATATAATATTAATATATTATAATATAGCATTATATCATAATAATTTATTATATTAATATAATACTAATATATATTAATATTATATTAATATAATATTAATATTTTTAATATAATAAATTTATTAATATAGATATGAATATAATATTAAATATATTAATATATTAATAAAAATATTGAAATAATATTAAAATATAATAAATATTATAATATTAATATTATATTAATATTCAATATTTTATCTTAAGAATTTTATCATTATTCAATAATTCATGCTAACTATCTATTAATATTTGTAAAATCTTAGTCAAAGATTTTAAAAAGATACTTTAAGAAAGAAAAAAGAATCATCAATTCTTATTTTATGAAAAATTTTAAAATCTATCTCTTACATAAATTTTTATTATCTATAAAATATAAAAATATGTTTTCATGGGAAAATATTTTTTCATTCTCTTCTTTTAAAATTTCAACAATAAGAGATTCCGTCTCCACCCGGTGCCTCTTTCTTCTTTCACTTTCCGTGAACCAAACCGAGTCCTCAGAGTCGAAATAATGATAAACCGCCTAAGAAAGTTTCCACGAATCTTAGATGCCGTTCAACATACGTTGTGGGGCTGACCTCACCTAACCAATCCGCGTACACAGTGACCTTATCTATATATTCGCTCGTTTTATAGCTTTAATCCTGCCGCTGTTTGAGCTCGGATCTCCCATATCTCACTCATGGAGACCTTCTCTTCAAGGCTTCTGCTACCAATCTTCTTCACCTCACTCCTGTTGCTTTCCTCTCCACAAACTGCTACTGTGGCAGGTAACCAACTAAACTTTCATCCTTTATTAACAAGAAGTGCCCAATACCAACTAGTTTGCTTGTAAAATCTTGAGGGGATGGTACCAGTTGCTTAGAAGATCTCTCTTATGAGTTGATTCTTTCAGGGGAGGTTGTTGGAACATCTGGGCAGCCCATCAGCAGGCATGGAGGTCTGGCGCTTCCTCGGCGACTGAGATCTAGAGCCCCTGAGCTTCGTCCTCCTCCACCAACCCGAAATGCTGAGCACAATTATATAATAACCGTGCCTCCGCCACCAGATGTATGACAATAAGCGTTAAGTGTGTATGGATGCAATATAAATTCTCATGTTTCGTAGTAAGGAGAAAAGGATGGATGAAATTGTTATGCCTGATATAATTTGTGATTCTGTAATTTATTTTGGAAATGCATTGCATTCTTGGAGATATTTGCGTGCTTGTCTGGATCTATAAAATTTTGAATTCATGTGATGGAAAAGTTCTTCTTTAAGTAGAAACTTGTGAGTTTCTTTGTTTTTTTATGTAAAAGATGGGCGAGTTCATGGTCTTTTAATCTTCTAAGAATTGACAGGAGGTTATTTTTTAATCATTTCCTCCCTAAAGATGAAACTATTAGAATAGATGTAGCATGATGCAGAGGTAACCTGGTTTCTGCTTTCTTTTCTTTTGGATAATAATTTAGATCTCTCTGGTTATTTGGGCGCGTGGATCGAACCAACCCATCGCATTTGGATCTTGGTCGACATTGTTCTAGATTCTGCTCTCTCAAGCTTCATTGTTCTAAATTCTTTCTTCGCAAGCTTCACCGTTTGAGATGGAGCTTGGGTTGTAAGATGCTCTCTCAAATGAGTTGCCAGAATGTGATGTTCATGCCAAGCTATACAGAGTCTATAACAAGAAAACAAGATCAGTATCACTTTCCTGGAAACTAAGATTTTCTATAGGTCAGAGATGTTGGAGGTTGATGCAAGTAAGCTGTAGGTTCTATAATTACTTAGCAGCATGAATGGAAAAAAAAGGTTTTGATTTCTCCTGCTTATTTGAGTCAGTTCTAGCTTCTTTTATTAAACATTTTGCTCCATAATCAATGGCATGGTGGCTAGAGTTCCAAAAGCTCCAACAAAGTTAATTTCTTGTATCATTCAAGTCATATTCTTTACCAACAAAATTCAGTTGCATTTCCCACTTCTTGATTCTGTTTCTTATTAGAAGGGAAGGGCTCCAAAAGCTCTAAGAAAGTTAATATCTTGTATCTTTCAGGTCATATTCTTTACCAACATACTTCAGTTGCATCTCCTAATTCTTGATTTTGTTTCTTATTAGAAGGGAAGCTTCAATTTGATCATTTGCATGGATATTTTTAGATGAAATTCAGAATATATAACTAACTGGGATTTTTTTCTGAACCTTGGAAAGCTCCTGAATACCTAAATCTAGGGTAAATCCTAAGCATATTTTGTCCCTTCTCTTACATATTCAGTGACCAGAGGAGGAGGATCCCAATCAAGAAATGGAGATTCTGCGATCAACTATGTAGAACAGTTTGCTACTTGAAGTAGATTGACTGTACTGACCTAGAATCTAGAGCAAATACCAAGTAAAATCAAATAAAAATAGTGAAAAAAATTAGGCTAGGATTAAAGATAAACTATTCCAACTAGAACTGAAATAAGAAACAAAGATAAACTAGAAATAGAATCCTAGTGCAACAACGATTAGCGATGGACTTTCAACAATGCAGTTGATCTACTCCAGATAACTTACCATTCTACAAACTCTTCCTTGCTATCTGCTGGCATGTTTGGAGGGAGACAATGGTAGCATCTTTCTCAACAAAAGATCCTCACCAACCACAGACACTGTCTTTCAGCTTATTGGGGTAGTTTTTGCTCTCAGATGAGCAACAATTGCCATAATCTTGTTTTAGATCAGCTGCAATAGTTGATGTAATCTTCTATTTCTGATCTTATACTCTGTTCTTTACTTAATGAAAGTGGTGGAAGGTGGTCTTTGAACTTCTTCTCCAATTTCTCAATAATTAAAAAAAAAAAAAGTTTGAGAAGACTCGGAGATAAGATAATGAAGAATCTAATTGTCTACTTTGCTAGACAAGATCTTAACTAAGATCAACTACAGATCAAGGCAACCTCAAAGTTAATGGAATTTTCCTGATAGAAGGAGCAACACAACATCAACTGCTGAACTCGTGTCATAAGTGCCATAACAAGGTACCACCAGAAAATCAATTACAGCATGAAGAAGTCACAGTAAATAAACCATCCAAACTGCAATCATCGTGTTGATCACCAAAACAAGGGATGATGAATTCAGGCATAGACATGGCGTCAAACTGTCCACAGAAAATCCCACAGCTTGAGAATATGAACTAAGAAAATCCAAATTATGCTTAGTACCAGCCCTAGATTTTCATCAGCTTTTAGAGGATCCACCACAAAAGCAACCATCAAAACTTCCTGGTCTCATCTCAAAAGATCATGAGAATGGATGAACTTGCTTTTCTTGATAAGAAACTCTCTCACCTGTAATTGGAATGGTTAGATAATAATAGCAAAGTTAGTGGACATGAGTTGAACAATAAAATATAACTTTTAGTAAGATTTTATCCCCATGTCTCCTAGGAGGCTATAGCAAGAAGAGTCTTTTCTTCTTTTTTTTTCCCCATTCACATTGCTAATAAACCATGCTCTTCTCACAAGATGTATGTGTTTTGTCCCCAAGAAATAAGAAGTCAAATATGTTAGGATCATCATGACATTTCAAACTCATTAATAGAAGCATGCCACCAAACAAATGAAAATGACGTTAAACTGTATGAATGGTTAAATCAACCAAAGAAAGATAAGGAGCCCAATAGATTCTTCCTCGTTTCTGTTCAAGATTTGCAAGAAAATAGAAACTTTCCCAGCATAAGCAGCAAAATGAGCTTCATAAAGAACTGCCTGAACTGAAAATATTAAATCAATTGATTAGACCTGGTGGAGATGATATTAAACTGCTTGAACTTTAATCAATTGATTGAAGATATATGATAGTGATGAAACCTGTGTCCATGATTCGCCAAGTAACTACGCTATGAAGAAAGAAAAATCAATTTTTCCATGCGCATTTAAACAAATCCTCATTCACAACAAAAATCACACTTCTTAGGACAACAGCATTCACTTGAATTTTGTTACTAGTTATGAACCGGATACAGCTTGGCTTGATCATCACAAAGCAACATCAGCTTCTGACCATCCCAGGCTCATCAGGAACTTGAACTTGGCTTTAATTATGGTTATGCTGCTGCTGCTAACTGCATGGAGGGCCGTCAGGAACCTTCCTGAACCACGGGGGACTCCCAATTCCTCGGCTCGTTGGATAACGGACTTCACTGAAGGAAGGCTTCTAGTGATTAATCAAGGACTTTTTAATATCATCTTCCCAATCCGATCATCAGAAATGATCGGCGCATTTTGATGCGGCGGAGGCTCTTCGAGGCTTTCGCCGCCTTCTCCGGGGAGAGGCCACAGGAGGCGACGAGGTAGTCGGCCATGAAATGAGGTTCGGCAGATAGCTTTCCGGCAGCGGCTGCGACGGCGGTGGTGAAGGTGGAGGTGAAGGTGGAGGGGAAGTGGACCGCTCCGACGAGGTAGGGGAGATAGAAGGAGGGGATGGAGAGGGAGGAGGAGAGCTTCAGCATTATACCGTACTTCAGCTGAGGCGACGCAGGTAAAAACGGAGGAGGTGGTGACCGCACCTGGCCGGCTTATATTTCTCGCTGAAACCCTAGCTATATGTATTTAAGTTTTTTTTTTTTTTTCTTCTTTTTTCCCCTGAACTTCACCTCTCCACCTGTTGAAGGATTAGGAAAGAGAATGTTCTACCCTTCCTAAAATTTAGTTTAAAAAAATCACACGACATGTCATGAAGTCCACCCTTATTTTCTAATCCCACTGTAGAAAAGCGTGTATTTTCTTTAAAATTCTACCTAAATAAAAATTTTCCAATTTATCTTTCTTAGGTAGAAGGTTCAGTTATCTATCTTTTTATTTTCTTTGGATTGCAAATAAGTTTCTATAATAAAAAAAATTAATATATTAAAAATATAAATTAATATATATTATTTTAAAATAATAATATTTTATTTGAAAAATTTTATCCTTGCACCTGCAAAAATGCTAGTTATTCTTAACAATATTTCATATTTATATATTTTTTTAAATCTTTTTGACATAAATAATTATTTGTTAATTTTTATTAATTAAGTTTGAAAATTAATCATGACAGTAGAAGGTCCAAAAAAAAAAAAAAAATCAATTAGGCTTGAAATTTGTCCCTTTTTTTTTTTTTTTGTACAAACGTAATTTGATCATATTTTTTGCTCAAGCTAGGATTAGGTTGGATCAAAAGCGATGAAAATTTTTTTTCAAACTTTAAAACTGGGTTAGACTTGAAAATTTTTGCAAAATACTGGATGAGCCCGACTTGAGCCGGGACTGGCCGATTCGAATTAAACCGTTTGGATGACATCCTGATCCGACAGAAGTTGGAGCTCTGAGATCTTCACCAAAGGAGAAATTTATATAGATACTTGTTTTCATTTAATATGACAGCATTATAAAAGTCCCGTCCTCCCACGGGCAACTAATTCACCTTTAGAATCCGTAGGACATGGTATCTGAGAATCAACCTGCGATCCAAGCCGTATGTGAGGAGTTCTGGTCTTTGGTCAATGTTCAACGGCTCAAACTGGACTTCATCAAGAAACCGATTGTGTCATGTAGCTTCTTCTCTGTACAACCCTGTAGAAACTGACCATGGCAATTAAGGTGGTAGCCTCGGCTTCAGTCCGCTGTGGCAATGGCTTTTGAATGAAGTAGCCACAAAATAACGGCAAAGTAGCCAGTCATTTAGATGGCCACAGGATATAAACTCAACATTAGGGTTACATAAATTATAGATCGATGCTCAATAATCTCTTCAGAGATTTAAAGTTGCCATCTTATGGTAAGAGAAATATTATCTTATTTTTTTAAAGAATATATTGGATCTTGTCTTATTTCAGTTTACATGTACTTCATCTGATGGCAGAGTGTAAGAATCCAAGCGTTCAAACTTCAAGCAGTTTTTTACTTCTATTTCTCCCAAGTCTCATGCTCATAAATTCTAATTCATTAGAGAATTTAACCTACAGCCTGATTCACAAATTAACACTAAAGTGTATCGTCAAGGAAAATAATGAAACCTCATCGAAAAACCTTTCCCCATGACACAATGTCTCGACCTAAGTAATGTTTCCAACCGAACATGCCTCTTTTGAATAAAGTTATCAAGTGCACCCAAGTAGACACTTCGGCAATTTTGCTTCTATATTCATTATATCGCTTATGGGTTGCTTGACATAATGAATATGGTTAGAAAGTTCTCTCATTAGTAATGAAATTATAAGATGTTTTCATCTTTCAGTTTCATGATAATGTATGATAATATCCAAATAGATAAATGAGCAACGCTAAAAAGGAGAAGATTACCATTGCTAAACTTCACTTCTGTAATAAAATGTTACTTTGACAGTTAGTAAAATTAAGAACAACATGGAGAAACAAGAAATTTCAGTCACAGCAGTATGGAGGAAAAGGAGAAGATTACCAAAGATGCACAATCTTGATTTAGTGACCAGAGCAGTAACTACTACAAAATAGAAGATAAAGGCAGCTCAAGAAATAAGCATTCTTAAAAAAATTGTCTACATTCAAAATCATCCATAATTTTATTTGCCCTACAATTTTTGTATAGTACTGAATTTGTCTGGACTCTTTGACTGGGACTTCTAACAGTCTCTTGAATCACTAAAACATATAGGTGACTTCAATAGCTCATATATTGTGGGTCAAGGAGAAAGTTTACAATCTATGATGAAACAACCAACAAGCAATAATGAAAAAGTTTTTCTTCAGTTACATACTTAACCAACAAGCTGAGATACATCCATTGCAAAGAACTTTGCAATCTGCAAATAGCAGACCTATCAAAACTCCACACTAAGGTTTACCGTCTAAGTACCAGGATCCATATCGGTGCCAATCTATTACTTTGTCAGGACAAGACTAGTTCGACGTACCAAACAGCAGTATTCTCTCCATACTGCATATCAATACCCTATCGTCCGGTTCAGTATGCCTCGTATCATCCAGTTCGGAACAATATGGCAAATCTTGCTCCACACCATCACTTACAAACCATAGACTAATCACACAACAACCATAGTGATGAAAATACATAAATTATTATGAGAACTTTTACCCACTCTTTTAGAAACAAAGGCATCATTTTAGAGGTGTGTGGGCAATTTGGATGATTTGATTTCTCTGTATCATAAAAAGCCATACAGAGAGCATGAACTTATTCCTAACCTGAACAAGGTGACCCACACTGCCCTTCTTTTTTGGACTTTCCACTCTGCTTGTGAAATTCAATTTTTTCGAAGATGTACAGACAAAACATAGTCAATATGCTCAAAGTGAGTCAATTGCTCAATCATCCTTGCATGATAGAACAAGAAATGATATGTGATCGGTTTGCCCATCATTTACATTAAAAGAAAAAGAAAGAAAATCAACTAAAGAAACAAGCACCTTCAGCTTGATGGAGTAGTCTACTCTTGAATCATGCTTTGAATGTCAACTCTCCAAAAACTGTGGCCAAGCATCAGCCAATAAATATTATGATGGGCTATTGTGTAGGTATGAAATTGAAATCAAGAAAAATGGATTTAACAAGTTCACAGCAAACTTCAAGGCATGAAAAGATGTAGATAAGAAATGCGGACGATGTAAAGGATAAATTAAGTGTCCATTTTCTATTGGAAGACGAAAAAAAATATCGAACAACCTCCTCTTCATGATATTGTCCTCCCTTAGACCATTCATAATCTACTAGTGCTCTCATGCATTGGTGTTTTCTTGCAATCGTCCATAGAAATTACAATAATCTATTATGCAGACATGAAGTCTAACACCAAATGAACATCAAATCTTAAGAAGACAGATATAACATAAACACCCAGCCGCATGAAAGCCTCAAATTAGTTTTACTTGCTAAGATTGAGCATTGGACTGGAGTCACAGGCTTCAATCAGATGGAGCAAATATGTGCCTCATATGAAATTTGTGATTTTTAACAGAGTGCTAGCTTCATTAACAAATTAAATAGTATGAAGTAATAAATCATCTGAAACAACAACCAGATAGTTTCTTATTTGAATCTCCTTACAACTTAATTTGGTCGAAATCTTGAGCAGCATTTTCTCAAGATTTCTGACAAGAAAATTGTGAGTCAGGGTCCTCTCAAGTTCAGGAGTGAATTGGAAAGCACCAGTTTAGCAATCATGCCCATCTGTGAATTATGCAACAGCCTATGAATCCATGAGTACATTAAGCACTCATTATAATCAATACTTTGAAAGCTGATAGCCCATTGCTTACCTCTACAGAAAATAAACATTTTAATGAGTAAGTCTGTCTCAGTCTTGTCGGCTTTTGGTGGTGGTTGCATATAGTCTTCTAGGCAGAAATCCAGAGCTTGCTGCTGTCGCTGGAACCCTGGACAAAAAAGACAGTTCTTCATATTATCGATCTCCCTGACTTATCCTTTAATAATATCATAAAGCATAGACCCAACTCAGTACAACCCAGCTTTGATATTCAAACATCCCCACCTCCCAGCCAGCAGTTTTCCAAATACATTCTTTACTAAATGGCCCTTTCTTGGTTGGTCTTCCTCCCATCTTTTTGTTCAAAAGACAGACAAGGATAATGCATCCATCCAAAGTAGGGGTTGTACCAATTGAGTTATATAAAGAATGAAAATCAATCAAGTTATACAAAGAATCAAGATCCTTAATCAGATTTTTTTTTTTTTTTTTGAGGGGGGGGGGTGCGGGGACGGGGGGTGCAGCGCAAGGGAGTGTTGTGGGATTGACAGCCACCCACTCTAATCAGGCGACAGCCATGATTACACTGAACTGGATAAGAGTTTCTCATTGTCATTGAGATCATACCTGTGGAAAAGTAACATGACATGAAGCACATTATATTTCTAGGAGATGACATGACTTACAGTTGCTTAGACATGATATGAGAATTAATTTGACTAAGTTCATGGCAAAGATAAAAGCCAGAGAAAATTCAAACACATGAGAATTGAAGAACATAGCCTAAGAGTCCTCTTGCTAAAATGTTCGGACTAAAAAAGCAGCTACATCCAGTGGCATCCACAAATAAATGGATTTAACTGAGTTCAGTAACTACATAGCCATATACATACCAAACCGCAGTCACAGTGTTGATCACCAAAACAAATGATGATGAGTTAGCTCATAGACATGGTGTCAAACTGTCGTCCATAGAAAATCCCACAGCTTGAGAATATGAACTAAGAAAATTCAAATTATACTTAGCACCACCCTAGATTTTCATTACCTTTTAGAGGATCAACCATAAAAGCAACCATCAAGACTTCCTAGTCTCATCTCAAAAGATCATGAGAATAGATGAACTTACTTTTCTTAATAAGAAACTATCTCACCTGTAATTGGAGTGGTTGGATAATAATAGTAAAGTTAGTGGATTTAGGACACGAGTTGAACACCAAAACATAACTTTTAGTAAGATGTTATCCCCATGTCTCCTAGGAGGCTATAGTAAGAAGAGGCTTTTCTTCTTTTATCCCCCATTCACATTGCTAATAAATCACACTCTTCTTACAAGATGTATGTCTTTTGTTCCTGAGAAAAAAGAAGTCAAAGATGTTAGGATCATCATGACATTTCAAACTCATTAATAGAAGCATGCCACCAAACAAGTGAAAATGATGTTAAACTGTATGAATGGTTAAATCAACCAAAGAAAGATAAGGAGCCCAATAGATTCTCCCTCGTTTTTGTTCAAGATTTGCAAGCAAATAGAAACTTTCCCAGCATAAACAGCAAAATGAGCTTCACAAAGAACTACCTGAACTGAAAATACTAAATCAATTGATTAGACCTCGTGGAGATGATATTAAACTGCTTGAATTTAAATCAATTGATTGAAGATATATGATAGTGATGAAACCTGTGTCCATGATTTGCTAACTACAAAATCAATAAAACGAAGCTGAGATAAACTATGAAGAAAGAAAAATCAATTTTTCCATGCACATTTAAACAAATCCTCATTCACAGGATATAACTTAATGCCCCAAAGCAACAAAAATTGCACTACTTAGGATGACAGCATTCACTTGAATTTTGTACTAGTTATGAACCGGATACATCTTGGCTTGATCATCACAATCATTCAACTCATCTGGCGAAGCATGAGATCACCTAGCTCCACCATCGACATGCACGGGAACCAATGAAAAAGATATTAAATTGTATAGATTGATAAACCAATTCTGAAAAATAAATACTCTACTTTCTTCACTGAATCTCCTCAAAACTTGCAATCAATTGGAACTTTTCCAGCAGTAGAAGCAACATAAGTTTCATATAGCCCCGGAATTCTATCCTTATGAGGAAGAACGAACTTATTTAGGAACTTGTCCTCTGAAATCATAACAGCAGAATAAAAGTCCAGGTCTCCCTCGGGCAACTCATTTGCTTTTAGATTCTTTAGGACACCATACCTGGGAATCATCCTCCCTTCCAAGCTATAAGTGAGGAGCCCTGGGCGATGGGCCACGTACTGGAGCTCACAACCAACTTCCTTTCTTAGGAAATCCATCTTGTCACATATGCTTTTCTCAGAACGATTCAACAGCAGGGGCCTTGCCGATCATAAAGGCAACATCAGCTTCTGACCATCCGAGGCCCATCGAGAACTTGAACTTGGCTTTAATTCTGGTTCTGCTGTTGCTGCTAACTGCTTGGAGGGCCATCGGGAACCTTCCTGAACCACGGGGGACTCCCAATTCCTCGGCTCGTTGGATAACAGACTTCATAGAAGAAAGGCTTGCAGTGATTAACCAAGGACTCTTTAACATCATCTTCCCAATCTGACCGTCAGAAATGCCGCAATTTCTTAGAAGGAGTATGTTGGGCATGATCCTCTTACCAAGGTTAGAGCTAAGAAGGTGAAGATTCCTCTCAATAGCTTTCAGTAGCTGCTCATTGGTCTCAAACCATGGCCTCCAGAACTCGATCCTACGCTGCATTCCCCACAAACAAGGGCTAAGGGGCTCGACGAAACCAGCTGAACAATCTCAGTGTCGGAAAATCCCAGTTCCTGTAACACCTTCAGAGAACTCTGGGTTTCAAAGATACGATCCTTCTGATTTGTTCATCGCCAAAACCGAACTGCTTGAGGAAACCAACGACAGCGATGGGCTTTGAAGGGGATTTGAGATGGGCCAGGCATTTAGATGCCTCCACCGCTCTGTCCGGCGAAAGTCCGCACGAATTGATGAGATATTCCACCTGAAATGGGGGTTTGGGAGATGGGTCTTGGCTTGTAGCAGTGGAGAAGCGAAGGAGACTGAAGACGAGGTGATGGGGGGAAGAGAAGAGGGTGCTCTTGACAGCAGTAGAAGAGAATGAAGAGAGAAGATAAAAGAGCCTCCTTTCTAGCAACCCCATACGCCACCCCAGAGGAGGGTTCCGTATTGAGGAGAAGCGAAGCCTCCTACCTCTCCCGAGCAATGGCCCTCCTCTGCGCCCCTACTCTTCCTCCAGTTGAACTCTTCCGCGGTTCCTCCCGTCCAAGGGTTTCTTCCAATTAATTGAAAAATGTTAAAAAAAAAAAAACTCAGTAATTACTTTCATTATCCTCGGCAACGTATATCCGCAAGCATCATTCTATGCAGATTTTCTTGCCGCGTAGAACTTTTATACGCACCTCTCAGATTAATATAACTCATCCCAGGTAAAATTACACCGCCCAGACATTTTTACCTTTTTTTTTGGTAGTACCAGACATTATTTTTACTTATAAGCTCTTATAGGTGCATTATTGCAATAATTTGGATAGAAGCAAGAGATTATTTTCATATATAATGGAGCAAATTTATCAATATTTTTTGAACCATTCTGAACCAGAGAGTTCAAACTATGCCAAACCATATCAGTGGAAAATGATCTGATTTCGGCATGAAAAATAGCATGACAGCCATCTCAAAAGGAGAGAGAAGAAAAAGAGAGAGAGAGAGAGAGTGGAGGAGGAGAGGACTTCCGGTGATCGTCGGAGATCGTCCAAGGCAGCACTGAGCGGTCTAAAGGCGGTTAAGATCGGAGGAAGAAATAGGAGTTCACCCCTATTTTGACATAAGTAGCTCGAGCCTCTGACTATCCGATTCTGCTTAGCACCACTACACTCACTTATAGAGTCAAAAAAGCTGACGTTATTATTAACCCTTTTTGAGGTATGTTGGGTATAGCAATGCAACATTAAATCGGACCATCCGGTACCCAAAAACTTATGTGCTATTTGATATATCATCAATGATATGATCATAAGATGATGTGATCATCGGGATGATGTGTAATCACTCTGTTTAGTGTATCACTAGAATATCATTGGAAATAGAACTTCACTATATTTGTTGATATGTCATCAAGTAGTAATAGTAATAATGTATAAAACATCATAAATAGCCTTATACATTAGTATGTACTAATTACTATAATTTTATTAAATATTCTTCATTCATAACTTGTCACAAAAATATATATTAGTAGTAATAATAATAATATTTATTATTATTATTATGGATTTCTATTTTGATTAGATTATTAAAATGATATTATGATAATATTATATATAATCGAACTTGGTTAGTCTTAGTACATATTTGGGGGTGCATGTAGAATAATAAAAAGTGATTTTGGATCTAAAAAAAGAATTTTGAGTGTTTGGCTATAATCCAAAAATAATTCTGATTCGTGTTTAAGATCTATCAAAATATGATTTACGTAAAACTAACCTCCTCCTATTTTTCATAGACGTAGCACCGCAAGCTAAACATTACGTCTGCAAGAAGTTAGTTTTTTTAAGATAAATTACGTGTTATCCTCTTAATAGCCCTCGTACGTCTCTTTTTCTCTTTTTCTTATCTATCGAAATTTTTTTCCCTCAGATTAATCTTATCTCATCTTTATCCATGTCCCTGATTTATGTTTTTTTTTTTTTTGATTTTCAATCTCCTCTCATCTTTATTTACGTCTCTTTCAAAATTATTAATCTCTTCTTATCTCAATCTATATCCTTTTGTCTAACTTTCTTGTCTACGATGACTCTTTCTTTCTTTAGATTAATCTCATCTCATCTCCATTCATTTTTTAATTAATTTTTTTTTTATTTTTCAACTTCGAAGATTGTTAATCTTCTCTCATCTTTCCCCTTTTGTCCGACTTTCTTGTATATCAAGACTCTTTCTTTGATTAATCTTCTCTCATCTCTATCATCATTTAACTACATGAAAATAATTTCAAAAGAAATAAAAAAATCATTTTAGAATAGCAAATTTTATATCAAGACAATTTTAGAATCATTTTTATCCTTTTTGGTTATTTTATCGTTCAAAAGCAGCTTTTGAATCTGCTAATCGAATATAAAGTAAATTATTTCTATAGCTTCAAAATAGTTTTAGGAGATTGACCAGCAAACAAAAAACTGCTTTATCTTAAAGCAGCTTTTGATACCAAAACATAATTTTTATTAAAAATTAATTTTTTATCAAAAGCTACAGCATCTCCAAACAGTCTCATAGCCAATTTTGCCCATTAATATCTGGGCTACAGTTAGAAATGATTTAGTCAATCAAAATAAAATGAAAAAAAAAAAGTATTAAAGATTTAATATGATCCATTCATACCAATTAATCATACCTATTTATAGAAATAAAATAGGCATCTAATTATAAATAAATAAAAAAAAGGCATTCATGCTATTTAATTAACTTTACTCATAAAAAATAAAATAGGCATCTACAAACAAATAAAAGGGAGTGTTATTGAAAATTTAAAATTAAAAAAAAAATCATCTTGGTTTTTCTTTATAGCAGGTGTTATTGAAGAGAAATGTCAGAAAAGAAAGAGATAGGGAGATTTTTCTTTTCTCCCCAATTTAATATCGAGGGATATTTTTGTCCCAAAATTACTTTAGCATATCACCAATACCGATGATGTGCTATCACCTTGAAAGAGGTATTTGGTATGGGATGATCCACTCAGGATCAAGAATGATGTGGGTGGAGATGATGAGATCACATATTTGGTTGCACTATGATGATCTTACATGATGGTAATTTCAAACCATCCCTATTCCTCAAATCACCATGCGGTAATAAAAAATCTGCTCTTAAGAATGGATATCCAACGTCACTCTTGATGATTTTATATTAAAATATATTAACCAAAATATCCTCACATTTGAGAGACTTTGGAGAAAAGGAAATCTTTTTTTTTTTGAACGAATGTGCAGGTACTTAGGCATCATTTCTACGAAAGAGAAGAAAATCCTTTCAAAGAAAAATTTATCTAATTTTATTCTAAAATTTTTTCTGTTTTAATTCTCAACTTCAACTCCCAAACAAATCATCAGGGATATTTTTTTTTTATATGGTCCGTGACCTTAAATTTTCGTAATATATCAAACAAATAATTTTAATCTCAAAAATTTGTAATCATTATATTATAATAAATTAAATATAATAATTTTAAATTATTATTAAAATTAGATCATTTCGAAATTTGGATCATCAGTAATTTTATATCATCATAGTGATCAAAGTTGAATCGTCAAATGCCCTCAAACATACACTGTGATATTATTATTATATAATACAGTGATGGTGCGATGGGATTTATCATTATATTCTTCGTGGGTTTTACAATGTCAAATAAAATAATCACATCACTTGGATGATCCTGTCGAACAGTACCTTAGGGTTCGAAAGCACGGCCGCTCTACCGTCTCACAATGCGATGTCGCCGGCCAAGCTCTCCTCTGCCTTCCTCCGCCGGAGTGGCACGATAAGCAATGTCCTCCTTCCCCTCTTCCACCGTCATCGCCTGGATGACCTCCTCTTTTTCTCCTCCGCCACCGCCTCCGCCGACAAAGGCCAGAAATCGTCTCAAAGATCCCATTTTGTGGTCGAATATCTCATCAACTCGTGTGGCCTCTCCTCCACAGAGGCTTCCAAAGCCTCCAAATCCCTCGCGCACCTCAAATCCACCAAGAGGATCGACGCCTTCCTCAGATCCTTGAGAAGCCAAGGTTTCGACGACGCGAGTCTCAGAACGATCGTATCTCGCTGCCCCAATTGGCTCAACTATAGTGTCGAGAGGAATCTGGCTCCAAAGTTCCAATTTTTCCGGGATCTGGGCTTCTCTGGATCCAACCTCAGCCGGTTGTTCCTCTCAAGTGCCAATGTTTTTAGCCTCAGCCTCCACCGCACCATCCAGCCCCGGTTGGATTTCTGGATGCGCCTCCTCGGCTCCAAAGAGCACCTCGTGAAGCTCATCAAAAGCAACTTATGGGTTATCAACAGCAGCATTGAGAGGGTCATCATGCCCAACCTCTCACTGCTGCGGGAGTGCGGCATCTCAGATCAAAGGACGGCTCGGGTGCTGCGGCGTACCCCCACATTCATCCGCAGGAGTCCCAAAAAATTCAGAGCTTTGATTGAGCGGGTCGAGGGAATGGGGGTACCCCGCAGCTCGGGGATGTTCTTGTGGGCTCTCTGGGTTCTGAACCTTGTCAGTGAGGCCAAATTCAATGCTAAACTCCGAGTCATGAGGAGTTTTGGGTGGTCAGACGTTGAATTCTTTGCTGCCTTCCGCAAGGATCCGTTATTTCTTTCGAATTCTGAGGAAATGTTGCATGCAAAGATGACCTTTTTGGTAAAGGAAGTTGGTTTTGAGCCAGTGGAGGTTGCCTTCCATCCGAAGCCCCTGACATACAGCTTGGAGAAGAGGTTGATGCCTCGGCATCGTGTCATGCAGATGTTGAAGGCGAACGAGTTGCATAGTGGAAGATATCAGTTCAGTAGTATTTTGGTTCCTTCAGATAAATTGTTCATGAAGAAGTATGTTATCCCACACAAGGACAAAGTTCCAGGATTGTTACCGATGTATACTGCCGCATGTGGCAAGGAGGGCACCATCTAACCTTAGGTATTCCGATGTGCAAGGACTTCTCTTCATTCCCTTCCATGAATGCAATCTAGGTATTAAATTTGACTCCTTGAGCAATTACATTAGCAATGTTGTCATCTGGACATGTTTGACCAAAGTTATATGATTCTTGTATCAATATCCGACATAGTGTCGAATCAATGAGTTATGTGTCAAGACAGTGCATTGGACAATTGTGCAGAAGAGAATCTGGAAAGATGGTAGCGTAACAGCTGGTTGAATATGTTAATGTAGGTCCACATTGCTAAAATCTATTGTTTGTTTGCACATTTGGGGATCTTTGCAATCAAATTTTATGATGTGATATTGAAGATTTGTAATTGCATTTTAATAATCTTTACTTTAAAGAGAAAGGTACTTTTGATGAATTACAGACAGACTACTTATAAAGTTATCAAAGACCGAACTGTAGGAACTGCAATTTCCAGTTTAGATGTGCAGGAAGTTTTCTGTGTAAGATTGCTTAAAGCTTCTGTTTAAGCGTTTGTTCGCTTTGTCAGCAGGAACTATTTGTCATTCTGTGCAATTTCAAATTGTGGCAAAACATATATCTGACGAGGCCAGCACCACAGAATGCACTTGCATCTTAGGGAAAGGTAAATGATAATGTAGTGAACCAGAATATCTAATATTAACAGGACACAGATCATTTGCATATTGTTTGCATGCCAAGGATTTTTATGGTTAATGCCACCACTCTTGTTGTGACTACTATAGCAACTTTTTGTGCAGAGAGAGTTCATATTGACCAGTTCAGCCTCAAAGTAGTTACCTGAAAATCCTGTTAAAGAACATCATTCACATTGTCAGAGTTTGGTGAGGGGCGGGGAAGCCCAAACTCTAGGATCTGTTTATGATGGCCATTTCATGACTTCTAGAGATTCAGGAAGAAAACAGGATTGATTGATAGTTACATTGGTTTTATATGTCATGTTTGTGGTAAGACGAAAGTAGGGTATGATTATTGTCTCCAGAGTATTTTTCTTCAGAACATTTTACTGGCATGGGGGGTAGCAATTATTCGTTATCCTGTAATCAATTCATGTTCTTAAATTTTTCCGGTTATGTGCATACTAGTGATGCTCTTTTCATCAATTTCAGCTTATTATCTTTCTACTTCTGGTTATAAGCTTACAGCTTCTTAAGGTTCGCACGAAGGTCCATGAAAATTTATGGTTCTTTTTTCTTTAATGCTTGTATTAATCAAAATTCACAAAAAAATGCCATTCCCTCTCTCTAATTGTTCAAAATGTTTTTATATATAAAGTTCATGTTTATCTATTCTCAGGAACTTCTGATATAAGAGTAGGAAAACATTTTGTTGCTTCTATTTGTGATCCTCTGAAAACTTAGTTAACAGTGAAATCTAGGGCCAGTCCTAAGCATGATCTTTTATTTTCTGTTCATCTTCTCAAGGTTGGCAATTTTCAGTTGACAGTTTGAACTTCCTTCTAATGTTGACACCTTGTCTATGCCTCACCTCATTATTCCACATGCTTGTGGTCAATGCGATGATTACATTTTGGTGCTTGCATAATTCCCAGCAGCACTATATACATTGGCTCAACAATGCCTGAATCCATGGCTGCTTTTAAGTTGGATCATCCAGTATTAAGAGGACCCTCAAAAGTAATTCTTCAATCCTCATATCTCTGCTTCTTCTTTAGCTTTGGGATATTTCCATGAAATATTTGAACTTAATCATTATATCATGCGAACAATTATGAACCATATCCTTTGTTGGAACCATCATGAACTTTATGTTTTATGTTAAGGTTACTTGATCACGACCATGATTTCAATTACAACAAGAAAGCCTCATCCCATCGAGGTGAGATCAGGTTTGGAGTACCATTCTAAATCAGTATTCAAGAAAGAAACAGAAAATTAATTGAGAAGAAACATAGGACTGGGTTTCGCTCAGGTGTCGAGTGATTTTGGTATGTGTGCATGGTCTGTACATGTATAGCATCCCATTGTGATTCTGACTAATCCAATTAGTTTCAGTATTAGGGAGACATCAGTTGTAAAATCGATCCATGATTTCAGTGCAGCAGTGTTCTGATTCAGCAAGGAATTTCTCTGCTACGGTGATAGATATCATACAGTTGGAAGGACTGCTCAAGTGAAATAATTGGTTGCATTAGATTATATAACAGAATTTCATTATTTCTGTTCCATTTTGTCTTTAATTATTCTCCTTAGACACTTATGTGGCATCATGTATTGAGAACTTGTTGTCTCGGTTTTTAAGTCATCACTATATGTAGCATGATATAAGTATAGAACCAACTAAACTTTAGAAATGTGGCAATTTTCTCTAGGATAGGATGCCAACCTCCTAACTACAAGATAAAAAGATGTGTGGTGCTTCTAAAACTAGTTCTAGTTTAAGGTGGGGATCCCCAACCTTGTGGTGTAGGAGTTGCACATCAGCAGTGTGGCGCTTGTCTGAGATTCTTGTGTTACCCTAGCACTGCTCCATATAAATCTCCCAGAGAAAAGACATAGATCTAATATATGGCCCCTATTTTGCATGTTTCGATTGCCATACATCTCAGAATACCAAGCATTTATCTTATGATTGGTTTGATTAGGAGCTACGGCTCAAATCAGAAGTAAGTGCCTTAGTAGCCCTCAAACAAGTAGTTAAATCAAAGATAATCAGATCCAATGTTTGCATGCACGCGTGTCATGGGTTCCTTTCAAACATTATAAATGCTATGATTTTTTTTTTTTTGATAGATTTTTGAGATGATGCCATCATGTCGCCTATCTTGGAGATGGATGCTTGTCATTTATCTCAAAAATGAAGAGCATCATGGTGGAACAAGGGGGTAGAAAGATGAGCAAGATCCTTTCATTTCCAAGTTGAGCGATATGTTGGTCATCTTGGTATCCATCATTCAAACGGAGGATTACAAAAGGAATTTCGAGTCAATTTTTACGTTTCTGAGTCATTTATATTTCATTAAAAGTTTTTTTTTTTAATCTTAATCCATGACTGTATGTAAAAATAATGATAATATATCTTTGGTAGACCCCTGAAAACCAGATACGAGAGGAGGCGTCCTCCAAAGCCCTGCCGAGGCCTCGCGAGAGCTCCCTCTCCCTCTCCCGCTCTCCAAGTATGTTGGCGTTCAAGTCCCCCCTCCTCTTTTACCCCCTCTCTTTCCCCAAGATCACTCCCTCACCGTCCCTCCTCCCCTCCTTCCATCTCTGCCGCCTCTCCATCGCCGCTGCCGCCGCCTTAGAGGAGGACCGACCTCCCAACCACCATTTCATGGTGGAGTACCTCGTCATCTCTTGTGGCTTGCCCAAAGACAAAGCCATCAGAGCCTCCAAACACCTCACCGCCCTCAGATCCACCCTGAATCCCGATGCGGTCCTCCGCTTCCTCAAACGCCATGGCTTCGACGACGTCCACATCCGCCGCCTCATATCCTCTTACCCTCCCCTCCTCTGCGCCAGCGTCGACAATTCCCTCGAACCCAACTTCCAGGCTCTCAAAGCCATCGGCTTCTCCGATGCCACCCTCGCCCAGCTCGTCGTTGCAAGCCCTCACTCCCTCATCCTACGTTCTGCCGCGCCCAGGATTCAATTCTGGAGAGATTTCTTCGGTGGCAACGACAAATCCCTCCTCCGAGCCTTAAAAAAGAACAAGGGTCTCATCACCCATGACATCAATAGGAACATAGCTCCAAAGATCGATCTTTTACAGCGGCAAGGGCTGTCGACAGAGGAGATTGGTTTCCTTGTGCAGAAGGCTAGCCGATTGATCACCCTGAGCATCGAAACGATTGCAGAATTGGTGGAGCGCACTGAGGAGCTTGGATTCCGGCAAGACTCGGGGATGTTTGTGCATGGATTGGTCGCCGTGACCTACGTCAGCAGAGGTTTGCTGGAGAAGAAAATGGAGCTGCTGAAGAGTTATGGGTGGTCGGAAAGGGACTTTCTTTCTGCGGTCCGGAGTGCTCCCTATATGGTTATAAACTCAGAGAAGAATCTCCGTGCAAAGATGGAATTTTTGGTAAGGGAGGTTGGGTGCAGCCCGGCCTACATTGCTTCCCACCCAGCGATCTTGATGTATAGCTTGGAGAATAGGTTGGTGCCAAGGTACCAAGTTTTGCGACTTCTGGGCTTGAAGGGTTTGAGGGGCAAAAGGCAGGACCTTCTGTCTGCCATGACAATTTCTGACCAGAGGTTTGTCGAGAGATATATACTCCTTCACAAGGAGGCTATGCCCGAGCTTCAGGAAGCTTTTGTTGCTGCTTGTGCTGGCAGAGACCCATTTTGGTTTCAGAATAAATGAGCTAAGTGGATGAATCTGAGGTATGTCTTTTTTTCTGAAGGAGAATCTGAGGTATGTCATGTTAGAAAAATGTTCTACCAACTATTCATTCACTGATCATCGACTGTACTATACCTGGTATTGCATCAGATAAGTGTGATAGAAATTAATCTACTTGGCAGAGTACACTGATAGCCATGAGTCTGAAATTTATGTTTTTAGGCAATGCAATGTCAACCATTAGTCTTTTAACTAATGCAGTAGATAACCTCTTCATCAACAATATTTGTCCATGGCTTTCCTTCAGAAATGCGTTCATGAAATGCAAGCTTCCCATTGGAAAAGTAATTGAACGTTCATGAGTTGTGAATGTTATTACTAAACTGTGAAACGATTGTTGAGAATATTGTATCCAGTAATTTAGATATTGTAGTTCAGCTTTTATGTGTTATTTCATTATAAAATTTTTGAGTAGAGGACTCTGTGGAGGTTCTAATGTCCACCCACATGAAGATAGCCTGCACATCTCTTTTGAATTATGTTAGAACTCCAAGAGGCTACAGTAGAAGAAAAAAATAATTTAAGAGGTCCTTGGGATGAAATACTTTTTGACTTTTCAAGAAAAATCTTTGTCCATGGGACCTTGTCCTTAAAGCGCCTTTATTTATTTATCTAGATAATGCCCTAAAGTATCTTGTTAATCAGGTTTTTTCCTTTAGGGCATAGATGCCATCTTCAAAAGCAAACCCAAGCATCTAAGCACAACATATGAGTTTGTCCGTATATTTCTATAAAAGATTTTCTCCTTTTGCCTTCTTTGGGCTTAAAGTTACCTAACAAAATGGACATCATCTTGGGAACTTTGAATTTTTCCAACTTTTGTTTTAGTATGATTTAACCCATCTTCTTCATAAGCCTGTGTCCAATCCTTTATCTGTACTTCCTTTGTTTGTCGGATTCCCATGTAGAAGCTAAACACTTGATCTGGATTCTTATATTTGAACTTGACCGTCTATCCTGTCTAGACAACTCTGAATCATATCTTATCTGACACTAGACGTTATATCAAACCTCTCTAGTCATAAGCATGATAGCAAAACCAACCAAACCTTGTTCTGCGAAGATGAAGTCAGAAAACACTATTCTAAATCTAGAATGCTCCAGAATTAATATTCAGCAGAAACTTACAATATATAAGATTCATTTTGATAACCATACTTGTGATTACATATTTACAGATGCCGCCTTGTCATTGTGACTAATGCGGTGAGTTCCAATTGAGGAGGATAGGTATAATTGACTGATTCAGCTGCATAAATTTTCTGTTTCATGAATCAGAAACTTTTCCACAATGATACTGTGGAAGCAAATGAATTAGTTATGTTGATTTTGTGTTGTAGTTATTTTATACTCCATAACAGTTAATCTCCTGAACACTATCATTGACTTTTAAATTCATAAATTTAGGTCGATTGAGATTTATGTGACTTTTAGGTTTATCATTAGTTGATTGTTATGATTTATGGGGTTTGTCAGTATAGGGGTTCAGTCTTTTTCGCATTTTGCATGTGATCAAATACATCACTAACCTGCTGAGAAATTTATTACCTTTAATAAATTGTGTTGCTGGAGGCTTGGAAGTTGGAAACGTATTCAGGAAAGACTCCAATGAGGTCTCTTGGCATTCTTCATGTGAGGATCATGCCAAGATTATTTGCATGTTTGGTCATATCAACAAGTGACGAGCTGGCCCAAGATACCTCTTACAATTAGCTAGAATGCTCATCCCATTTAACTGCCCGGATTTTTGCTTAAGCTTTGGTAATTAAGAAGGGACTGGCTCCTAAGAGATGTGGTGCTAAGAAGAGATCAAATTGCATGGACATTTCTTTATTTACTTTATAT
The DNA here is from genome assembly GCF_000442705.2 of Elaeis guineensis. NCBI lineage: Eukaryota > Viridiplantae > Streptophyta > Magnoliopsida > Arecales > Arecaceae > Elaeis > Elaeis guineensis. The sequence goes on from NC_026005.2 coordinate 8,507,677, forward strand.
TAATAACATGAATTGCATAGTAATTCTAATTAAATGAATGTAGAACTTGATATTTTTTCAATTAAGTGGCTGGTTACTGATCAACATGTTGTTATTTTTAACTGTGCTTGATAGGTGTTACAGATCTTGGACTGAAAGAAAAACATGTCATGTGGCCACTGCTTATCTCCAGAATTCACAGATCCACGATCAAAGGGATCAAGCCAAATCTTAAGCCTGTCATTTGGTGTAAGCTGCACTTACACTTTTTCAAACCTTTAGAGCTTTGCAGTGTTAGGCAGTTCCTTGACAACCTTTTTTTTTTTTTGGCAGCCTTACAAATTGCTTGTAGTTATGGATCATCCTGTCTCTGTAACATATTCTGTCAGGATGTTGGCACCGGTTCTTCTCTTCTAATGCTATATGATATTAGGAGACAGCATAACATCAAGCCACCAGCTAAACTCGAGTATCATGTGACACAATGTCTTGTCAGGCTTAAAGTTCGAGGTAAGAGTTAGGCATGTTGTGACTTCAAGAGAATGTAATCATGTGAGAATGCTTTTAGCTGGATCTCATATGATGGGGAATCCGTGTACCCTATTCATTTTCTTATCTGCTATATCTGATCCATTAGTTGCAATACTGGTGACAAATTGAATAATTCATAGGTTGCAACCTGGCATTTGTTTTGAGACTTCTATTGTTAATGCAGTCTAGAAAGTGAAGAAGATGGCATTTGAACTCTAAGACTTTCTCCTTTTATGTTTAGAGTTTCAATAGTTTGTTCTTAGCCACTATGGATATTACATGGACCTGTGTGGCATCATTGTTTTATAAAACAACAATCCATTTGCTCTCAAGTAGGATAAAACTATGGATCTTCGATGTAAAAAACTAATGCCCTACAATTGAGCTATGAGGACTAATTCTACTTTAAAAGACTGCTACGACAATTATTCGTTCTAATAGTTAAAAAGCACCAACCATTTTATAAAGTTCCTAGTCAAATGCCTAATTAATACTACCTTTTAGGATTTTCATACATATCTGTTGAATGAGATTTTGAAATTATAGAAATTGTTCTACAAAAACATGTTAAAAATTAAATGGTTTTGGTGGTTATCCTTTTTTTTTAAATAGCCTATTTCTCTTTCTGATTCAACATCTCATTGCATGCACAGGACTTTCTCCTCGGTGAAAAAGACAAAGGAAAATACTCAATATCCTCATATGGAATGAACTGCAGAGAGTCAGCTTGCAAACATGACACTCCACAATTGAGCTATAAGGATCATGCCCTATGAATTTCTATATATTCTGACACTAAATATTTTATACTACTCTCATTTTGCAAATAATCTAATCTTTTGTATAAATTGCAACAACAAAACTATTCTTCTCCCTGAAACATTTTATTTTAGATTTCGTGAATAAAATTATAGAGTAACTAAAGAGTTTCAATATAATGCTTACATAGATCAGACAACCACCCAACTTCTTTTGCTTCTTGAGAAGGAAAATGGAGAACCACCTCCCATTATGATAAATCCAAGCATGTGCAAAATAAACAATCTACTCCCTGTTCCCGCATTAGATTATAGTATGATATGGTGGATTCCTCATCATAATCCCCTAGACTATTAAAATAATTAAAAATATATCGTTAATCAATATTACATAGCTAATAGAGCAAATGCAAAATATCTGTACAGAACTGAAGCATTCTCAGGTCTATAGCTCGCGGATAAATTATTCTCCTTGCATCCTCACCATTAATTATATGTTGTTTGTGATTGTAAGGAAGAAAAGGATCAAGATAATGCCTGTAAAAAATCTTTACTGTTCTTCCCAACAAGTGCATGGAAACATTTAACAGACAGAAGCAAGTAAATGGTGCAATAATCTGCAAAAGTATAAATAAAAATAGCAAAAGGGATCATGAGTACTTGGAGCAAAATTTGCTGTTCAAGCTGTTATCCGTTTAGGCAAAGTTGGCATCGATAATTTGGACATCAAGGGACAAATATATCGTATCTCACCTTCACAGTTGTAAATTTTGCTTCTATATTCATTATATACCGTGCATGAGTTCCTTGATTTAAATCAATATGATTGGAAAGTTTTCCCTCATTAGTAATGAAATTATAAGATGTTTTATCTTTTAGTTTCATAACAAACTCTGATAAGATCCTAATGGACAAAAGAGCAACACTAAAAGGGCACTCAACTGGAAGATCAGCATTGCTAAATTTCACTTTTATAATAAAATATTCTTTTGATGGTCAACGAAATTAAGAGCAATATCAAAAAAAAAAAAAAATTGAAATTCTAGTCAAAACAATATGGAGGCAACGGACAGATTATAAAAGGTGCACGGTCTAGATTAAGTGACAAGAAGAGCAAAAACTAGTAAAGGCCGCCAAAGAAACAAGCATTCTTGAAGAAATTGTCTGCTTTCAAGATCACCCATAAGTTCATTTGCCCTAAGAGTTTTGCATGGCACCGAATGAAACATCCAAAAAGCTATAGAGAAAAAATTCTCCATTAGCTAAACATCTACAAACAGTATAACCATCAAAACCCCACACCATCATTCACAAACAATGGACTAGTCACCGACAATATAGTGATGAAACATCCAAATTAATATGATATTTAAACTGCACTATTTTAGAAACAAAGGCATCATCTGAGAGAACGTCTGCGGGTGATTTGGATGATTTGCTTTCTCTATGTTATAAAAAGCCATGATGGGGAGATTAACATGTATTCCCCTAACCCAAACAAGGGCACTGCCCTTCTTTTTTGATCATTCTGTCCACTCCAATTTTTGAGAAGATGCAGAAAAAAAACCATAGAGACTATGTTAAAAGTGAGCCTAGATTCAACTGCTCAGTCATTATTGCGCGATAGAACATGAAATGCTATATGATCGGGTTTCCATCTACATTAAAAGAAAATGAAAGAAAGATCAACAAAAGACACAGGACATTCCGCTTGATGGAGTAGTCAACTCTTGAACCATGCTCTAAGAGTGAACTCACTATATACTGTTATGATGGGCTATTGTGCAAATACAAAATTGAAATCAAGGAAAATGGATTTAACAAGTCAACACCAAACTTCAAGGCTTGAAAACCAACCAACCAACCACCACCAAAAAAACAAATCAAACAATCTCATCTTCTTGATATTTTCCTCCCTTAGAACATCCATAATCTATCTACTAATGCTCCCATTCATTGGTGTGTTCTTGCAATCCTCCATAGAACTTACGCTGCCCTATTATGGGGACGTGAAGTCAAACACAAACAGAAACCTCAAATTTTAAGAAGGCAGAGATAACATAAAAACTGGGCTACATGAAAATGTAAGATTGGGCATTTACTTGCTCAGCTAAGAAATCACCACTAGAGTCACAGGCTTCAGTCAGATAAAGCTACTAGTGCCTCTCATAAAAAATTGTGATTTCAGAAATCATGGATTTTTTTTTTTTTTCTTTAACATAATGCCTGCATTTTTAACAAACTAAATAGTATGAACTGATAAATCATTGGAGACAACAACCTCGTAGTTTCTTATTTGAATTTCCTTAGAACTTAATTTGGTTGGTATCTTGAGTGGTGTGTTCTCAAGTTTCAGACCAGCTAACCATGAGTCAGGGCCCTCTCAAGACTTGGGTTGAAATGGAAAGTGCCAGTTGAGCAATCACAGGCACCCATGACGCATGCGACAGCCCATGAATCCATGAGTAATTAAGCACATGGTCATTGTCATTATAATCAATACTTTGAAAGCTCATAACCCATTGCTTACCTCCATAGCAGATAAATATTTTGATGAGCAAGTTTGTCTCAAGCTTGTTGGCTTGTGGGTGGTGGTTGCATATACTCTTGTAGGCAAACCTCCAGAGCTGGCTGCTGTTGCTGGAGCCCTGGACAACAAAGAGTCTGTTCTTCATATTTATTGATTGGCCTGACTTACCTCTTAATATGTTACAAAGGAAAGTCACGAAGTGAATATAACCCAGCTTTGACATACAGACATCCTACCTCCCAGACAGTAGTTTTCCACATATTCTTTACTAAATACCCCCTTCTTCATTAGTCATTCTCCCATATTTTTGTTCAAGAGAGGAACAGGAATAGTAAAACCACCCAAAGTAGGGTTGCAGTAATCAATTTACGTAAAGAATCAAAATCCTTAGTCAGATTGGGGGTGTGACAGCCATCCACTGTAATCACACAACAGCCCATGATTACATTGAACTAGATAAGGATTCTCATTGTCATAGAGATCATGCTCATGGTCAAGTAACAAGACAAAAAGCACATTATGTTCCTAGGAAATAACATGGCTTAGAGTTGTTTAGACATGATATGAGGATTTAGTTGACTAACTTCATCGCAGAACTTAAAAGCCAGAAAAGATTCTGATACATAAGAACTGAAGTACCTAGCATAAGAAAGCTTGCTAAAATGTTCAGACTTAAAAAGCATCTGGGTCCACAGGCATCCTCAAATCAACTGATTTGAGTGCTTTCAGTAACTATGTAGCTATATAAGCACAAAACCGCAACCATATTGTTGATCACCAAAACAAGTGATGATGAGTTAGCTCATAGACAAGGTTTTGAAATATAAAAGAATGAAGATGAAACTGACCATAGAGAATCCCACAGCTTCAGAATATGAACTAAGAAAATCCAAGCTATGCTTAGTATGGGCCTAGATTTTCACTTACCTTTAGAAGAGCAACAATAAAAGCAACTATGAGATATTCCTAGTCTAATCTCAAAAGATCATGAAAATGGATGAACTTATTTTTTTAACATGAAAACATCTCACCTGTAATTAGAATAGTTGGATATTGAAAATAAAGTCAGTGGATTTGAGATAGGAGTTGAACAATAAAATGGTGAGTAAGATTTGATCCCCTTGTCTACTAGAGGCTAAAGTCTTTTCTTTCTTTCTTTCTTTTTTTCCATTCATATTGCTAACAAATCATACTCTTCTTACAAATGTATTTCTTTTGTATCCATGAAATTTAGAAATCAAAGATGTTAGGATCATCATGGCATTTCGAACTCATGAATGAAAGCATGTGACCAAACAACTGAAAATGCTGTTAAACTGTTCTGTATGAATGGTTAAACCAACTGATGAAAGATAATTAAGGAACCTGATATAGTCTTCCTTGTTTCTTTTCAAGGTTTGCAAGCAAGAAGAACTTTCCCAGCATAAGCAGCAACATAAGCTTCATAAAGAACTGCTTGAGCTTAAGATATTAAATCAATTGATTGAACCTGATGCAGATGATATTAAACTGCTTGAACTGAAATCAATTGATTGAAGGTATATGATAGTAACGAAACCTGTGTAAGTGATTTGCTAAGTGAGTAAGAAATAAATAAAATAAAGCTGAGATAAACTATGAAGAACGAAAAATCAATTTTCCATGCACATTCAAACAAATCCTCATTCACGGGATATATCTTAATACCCCAAAGCAACAAAAATCACACTTCTTACGACAACAGCATTCACTTGAATTTTGTTACTAGTTATGAACCGGATACAGCTTGGCTTGATCATCACAATCTTGCAACTCATCTGATGAAGCATGAGATCACCTAGCTCCACCATTGACATGCACTGGAGACAGTGAAAAAGATATTAAATTGTATAGATCAATAAACCAATTCTGAAAAAAATACTCTATTTTCTTCACTGAATCTCCTCAAAACTTGCGTTCAATTGGAACTTTCCCAACAGTAGAAGCAACATAAGTTTCATGTAGCCCCGGAAGTCTATCCTTATGAGGAAGAACGAACTTATTTAGGAACTTGTCCTCCGAAATCATAACAGCAGAATAAAAGTCCAGGTCTCCCTCGGGCAACTCATTTGCTTTTAGATTCTTTAGGACACCATACCTGGGAATCATCCTCCCTTCCAAGCTATAAGTGAGAAGCCCTGGGCGATGGGCCACGTACTGGAGCCCACAACCAACTTTCCTTAGGAAATTCATCTTGTCACATATGCCTTTCTCAGAACGATACAACAGGAAAGGGGCCTTGCTGATCACAAAGGCAACATCAGCTTCTGACCATCCCAGGCTCGTCAGGAACTTAAACTTGGCTTTAATTCTGGTACTGCTGCTGCTGCTAACTGCATGGAGGGCAGTGAGGAACATTCCTGAACCACGGGGGACTCCCAATTCCTCGGCTCGTTGGATAAGGGACTTCACTGAAGGAAGGCTTCTAGTGATTAACCAAGGAATTTTTAATATCATCTTCCCAATCTGATCGTCAGAAATGCCGCAATCTCTTAGAAGGAGTATGTTGGGCATGATCCTCTTACCAAGATTAGCGCTAAGAAGGTGATGATTCCTCGCAACAGCTTTCAGTAGCTGCTTATTGGTCTCAAACAATGGCCTCCAGAACTCGATCCTGCGCTGCAGTTCACCACAAATAAGGGCTAAGGGGCTCGACGAAACCAGCTGAACGATCTCACAGTCAGAAAATCTCAATTCCTGTAACACTTTTATCCTTGGCTTGAGGGTATTGTTCACACTAGCACAGAGTACTTTGGGATACCAAGATACGATCTTTCTGATATGTTCATCTCCAAAACCGAACTGCTTGAGGAAACCAACGACAGAGGTGGGCTTTGAAGGGGATCTGAGGTGGGCCAGGTATTTAGATGCCTCCACCGCTCTGTCCGGCGAAAGCCCACACGAATTGATGAGATATTCCACCTGGAATGGGGTTTTGGGAGACGGGTCTTGGCTTGTAGCAGTGGAGAAGCGAAGGAGACTGAAGACGACGTGATAGGGGGAAGCGAAGAGGGTGCTCTTGAGAGCAGTAGAGGATGAAGAGAGAAGATAAAAAAGCCTCCTTTCTAGCAGCCCCATGCTTAACCCCAGAGACGAAGAAGAAAAAGGTGGGGAGTTTCGTAATGAGGAGAAGCGAAGCCTCCTACCCCTCTCGAGCAATGGCCCTGCGCTCTTCCACTGATCCTCGCCCGCTCTAGGGTTTCTCCCTGTGGGAAAAAAAAAAAAAAAGCAGCAACAGCAACAACCAGCACTCCCATCATCCTCGGCAACGGACGTCCGCATATATCATTATATGCGGATTTTTTTTTCTTTCCTCGTAGAACTTTTATGCGCACCTCCCGGACTAATGTAACTTATCCCAGGTGAAATTTCCGCATATAATTTTATATGTAATTGTCTTTGTCCTGACCCAATATTATACACGGGAACTCTATACATCAAGACGTTACATGGACCACAGTCACAGTAAAAAGAAATGAGCTTAGCGGTCTTTTTATCCTCGACTCTTTCCGTGATCTTTGTAGCAGTTACAGTTGTGCACCAATAATAACAGTTTCAGAAACACTGGCATAGTTAAGCCCCTAGGATTTGTCCATCAAATTTTGTTCTTAAAACAAATAAATTTTTTCTCACTTAATTCGTGGACTCGTTTTTCAAAAATTTACCACAACAAAGAAGCCTAGCATTCATTTAAAAAAAAAAAAACGAAAAGAAAAAGAAAAGATAGTAGCCGAGCACACGAGCAGTCTCTACTCACAGTGAGAGTTTCTCAAGACAAGTTGTCATCCATGTATCAATATACGACCACACATAAATTTAAATACTCTACAAATTGGACTCATATTTCCCATAGTAATTATAATCAACTGTCCTATTTCCAATGGATTAAGTCAATTACATCATATGCCACAACCGATCCCATAGGTTTCATATGCCCATTAGCTAGTCATCCTGTAGCAATAAGTCTTAAGTGAACCACTGATATTAATGCAAACATGATACATGTATATGTCATGTATCTGGAACAATTTTGATGATATATGTGACGGATGTTTTCGCTTTTCAAAGGCATCAATTTTCAGAAGATGATTTTATTGATGTAAAATTAGAGAAAGAGGAAATACTTCTGTATTCAGCTTGAATGACAAAAATTCTAGATGTTAGGGAATATTGATATATTTAAAGAAGATAACAATGTAATACTCCTTTTAATCTTAATAAGAATGTAGATGATATAAGGTGAATGGTTTTTACATTGTGGTTGAAGATCATGATATTATGTTCCCAAGCAACTCTATTTCCACTACCATACTAGATGTAGAAAGGATTATGTTTGCACTTATCCATTTAAAACAATATTAATATGATAAATAGCCAGTAATAGGTTTATTCCTAACCAGCAAGCAAAGAAAAGTTTGAATAGGAAAATTTCAAACATAATTTGCACTCTCTTAGGAGGGTGAGGAAGAGCTAGTTATGGACTTAGTTTGTGTAGTTAAGCTAGAGCATTATGTGATTAGGAAACTCTCAGACATGTTATGTGAATACCTGCAATAAAAAAAAAAAAGGTGAAATATAAAAGATATTTCAAGTTGTTATGTGAACAAGAAAATATCTGTTAAAATTCAAAGAAAAGAAAATATCACCAAATGAATTTGTAAAGAAAATATCATCAAATGAACATCTAGACAATTTAATGCATGCATACAAACATGCATATGTACGTATCTTTTCCTTTTTTTATCTACTTCTCAGAGCATATTTTAACTTATATTGGTTCATACAAGCATATTCAGAAGAAACAAAAATTTTATTTGAGAATTTCAAAAATTTTATTGATGATTAATTCATATCAAAATAGTACAACTAGGATCTACTCATAAGTAAGGTCTCGTGAGACTAATAGACTTTCCTAATTCCCATATAAAGCAGATTTTCTAAAAATAAAAAATATATACTAAATCAAAGCATGACTAGATTTCTAATTTCTACTAAAAATCATCCTTTAAATTTCATAAGGTTTGCATAAAATATAGCATTTTACTTTTGCATCATTATCTTTTTTCTATTATAATCAATTACTATTTTAGTAATTAATTCCAAATCATATTAATTAGACAAATAATGATTGCTATAATAATTAGCATTGACATGGAAAACACTATTATTAGAAGTAAAAAATAAAATAAAATGAGTGTAGGTGACAACAAAAGAAAAGGACAAAATAAAAAAAATTAAATGGGTCCCTTACCACTCAAAGGAGGAGAGTGCAAGATGTAAAATACCATAACCGTAAAACTTTTGGTAAATTTGAAGGATGGGAAGAAAGAACTTGGTTGGGATTCTAATCATCGTTTAACACAAAAAATTGGCTACACCCACTTCCAGGTGGTATACTAATCAACTAAAAGTAGAGCGGAAGAATTGATCATCTGAAAGTTACCTAATATACTAATTAGTTCAATTTATTTACATGGCCATGAATCTATAACTTCCCCTCTATGCTTAAGTATTCTTTTTTTTTTTTTTTTTTGTTATCCTTTTTGCAACTTGTCACAAAAGTATAATAACTCACATTAGCAAGTGCAAAAAGATGGCGTCTTGACAAAAATAAAGAACTGAGCTGTTATTTGTTGTTTTCGAACTTACGTGCTTGGTTACACATCACACTTTCTCTTTCTCGAACCATGGCCAACTTTGCTTGGCCCTTCCTGGATAAATCTTTCGACAAGTCTAGAGGCCTCTATACCATATTATAAAAAGTAAAATACGGTAATGGGGAGTTGATGTGTTAATTTAAAAACTCAACAACCCATTTTATTTGGATTATTTTTTTAATAATAATGACAAAGGTGTGACTTTTCCGAGCCATATTTCTAGCATTTAAGGTTTTGACTGCAATATAAATTGATAATTGTTCTGATCAAAGAAAAGTTAAAAGAATGGCATACCGATAATTCCGAAGATATGTGAGGGTATTCTACAAACAGAGCCAACACAAGGATAGAGAGCATTCATGCCCGCCATAAAAATCATCCGTTTCCTAAAACCCTTGCCCCTTTCTCTCTCCTCTTCTTTAGGGTTTTAGAGGTGGACGGCGGTGAGAGCGACTGGGAGAAGTGGACCTCAAGGAGCCATTCTCGCTGGGCCGCTGCTCTCTCCCTTCGTCCTCCAAGACGGCTTCTTGCGGCCTCGGTGGTGCAAAGCTGGGGAGAGTTGCAGGGGCCATGGCGATGGGGCTTTCCACCTACGGCAGCCCTCTTAGGCCCTGCTCTCCCTCCCCCACCTCCTGGTTCTCTTCCTCTCTCCGCCGCTCTGTCACCGGCTTGACGCGGCTGCCCCTCCAACCCGTTTCGGGGGTCGTCGGGTATTGCTTTTTGTGCTCTATTTCTATGTACTCCCCATCTCTGAAGGTGCTGATATGAACAATTGTTGGAGTAGATAAATGACAGTGCGTTTTTCGTTCTTTTTCGTAATTTCAATTGCGTCGCTGGAAGAGATAGAAACCTTGGGGTAGGTGGTAGGTAAGGGGAAATTATTATTTCGTGTTGTAGAAATTTCTGAACTTCTGGTTGTCATAATCGGGCACCATGTTTTGATAGTGGGATCCCCGTAGAATGACAGTTGAGACCATTTGTCGAGTCACTAGCGGGTGTCCTGAGTTGGTCGCTGGCGGTCCTTGAATTATGCCTGAAACCCGTCTTTGTCTTCATCTCAGGTTGCCTCTTCCAATGTTGGGATAATTTCTAGAGCCACATGGGGTGGTCAATGTGGTAACCTGAGAGATAACTCTTTGGACTCTTTTAGAGTTGATGGTTGGTTAGGCATTGCACATGGTTCTATTTGCCAAATTCTAGATGCATACTTATTTTAGCTTTGTTTCAAAAGAGCTGTATTTGGGTGTCGTCTAGGAAACCACATCATAATCTTGACATAATAAATCAGCATTAACACTTTTTTTTTTGGAAAGTAACAAGCATCAATTGGTTTCATCTAGGCTGTTGGATTGAGGATTATGCTGCTTTCATGTAGCTCCATCTATGAGTTTTGAAAATTCTTCTTGTATGGTATTATTATTGACTTCACTTGATGATGTTGTGGATGATGTTACTCTGCTGATGTAACTCTGAATGATTTTTGTTCAATTTGGACTTATTAGCTTACTTCCTCAATGCATTCTTATTTCATTGGGCTTCTATGGTCATCTAAGTTTTTAAAGCATCTTGGATTGTAGGCACGAGTATCATTCATTGCCGGAATCGGATGCTCACCGTGGCCCTAAAAACTTTTCTTCAGATTTTGGATTATCTTCCAACCGTGAAGTAATGGGAAGGACTTACAGTGCTGCTCATGCATCACATGATGTGTACTCCAAATCTAAATCTACCTGGAATCGAGAGAGATGCAAAATTATGAGAGACAAACTTTGTCAAGGTATTGCTATTGGCCGTGTTTTACCATCATCACAAGAATTAGTCGACTTACATGATGAAACTGCTTCTAATAGTGTGAATGGTTTCGAAAAGGCAATTTTTCCAAATTATTCATCCATCAGGGATAGTATGCTTCCTTGTTCTGGTATGGGCAACAGTATTACTTCAAGTTTTAAGGAAAACCCTCTTATGGATACCACTTGGCATTCTGAGTCACTCATGACGCAGGCTGTTGAGGAAGGGATCCAGCCCAATGGATCACAGCTGTTGAAGCATATGAATGACGTCAAAGAGCCTCTTTCTGGTTTGGCTGGACTTAGATCTAACAATGTGAGCGAAGCAGATAAAGCAACATGCCAAAGCACTGAGCATTGCATTGAAACTTCTCTTGACCAAAGAAGTCATCCCAAAAAACTTATTGGGCCTAAGGGGGAAAACCAACAGAAGCTTGCTCAGATATATGACAAAGTTGTTGTGGTTGATAATATCTCAAGAGCAAAAAAAGTAGTTCAAATGCTTATGACGAAGTACAGGAATTTCATCCATGCATGTGATACAGAGGCAAGTTGGCAAAACCATACATATTTATGGATGCACATAGAAATTTGGATGTGTGTGTGTGTGTGTGTGTGTGTGTGTGTGACAATCCAAAATATAGAAGATTTGTGGCTTTCTAGATGATGAGCATACTCATATTAGATCTATGGCTTATTTAGATGTCATGGTTGCTGGCATATTTTAAAGTCTGTTCATATATTTCTGTTATCTTGTGGTGCTTTACTGTAGAAAAGTGCAAGTTTTATGATCATAGTAGGAACACTTGTCAAAATCAAGTTTGATTCAGCATCGAGTGTAATCTGTCTATTTCGACTTTCATGTATAAATGGTGTATGGGATGCCGCCCTTATATGCCTTTGAAATGCACAAATAATTTTTTCATATTTAAAATAATGCACAGTTTATATTAAATATCAAATTAATTTTGAAGATAGTTCATGAACTTATTTATTTTTGCTTCTTTTTTAGTTTACAGTTCACTTGATTTGAACTAATACATTCTCCACACAGGTTTCCAAGATTGATGTTAAACAGGAGACACCTGTTGGTCATGGAGAGATCATTTGCTTTAGTATTTATTCTGGACCAGAAGCAGATTTTGGTAATGGAAAATCTTGTATTTGGGTGGATGTGCTTGATGGTGGGCGAAGTGTTCTGATGGAATTTGCTCCGTTCTTTGAAGACCCATGCATTAAGAAGGTTAAATTCTGGGAGAACTTCTGGTCATAATGCTAAATGTTAATCTTGAGGCATTTCATTCCTCTAGTATTCATTGATCATGCTCTTCATACACGTTGCATAGGTGCTGTCTCACGAAAAGAGCAAAATGTGATTCTTTCTTAGATAGCTTTTTTTTTTTTTTGAATGGAATGAATGAAGTTTGCACAATTAGAAGATGAGTAATTAAAATGAAACAGAATGAATCATACGTTAAGAAAAACTGACTTAAATACAAAAGTTAGAGCAAATACAAGAAATTAGAAAAATTAGAAAAATGTGCAGGAAATTGTGATAAAGAGAAACATGTATCAATGTATTAAGCTTCAAACAGGTTACTTTCAGCAAGAAATTATTGGAACTATGCAAAGGATGATCCTAGATAACTCAAGATACAAAAAGATCATGTAAAATCACTTTTCTTAATTTTTTACTAGATTTTTCTTTTGTTGAATTTTTTTCTTACCTTTTTTTTGTAAATTCAAACAGGAGTGATACTGTCTAAACAGGAACTCTACCTAGAGGATGAAAACCCAAATTGAAACTAAGTTTAAGAATCTTGGTTAATATAAATTCAAGTGCTGGCAGTGTTTGGTTCTACAGTTTTTCTAAGTTTAGATTTTTCAGCTTTTGGATTGATTGATCACTAACATCTACTGCTTGCTGATATGATTGCCTCTTTGCTGCTAACTTTGAAAGAAAAGAGTGAGAAATAATATCATAAATGATAGCAAAAAGGGAAATGTATGAGGAATATTGATTATATGACAGATGATGGGTGCCTCTATAAAAAATTATGGTAACATTAAGAAAACAATTTTAGAGGTATTTAATAAGAGTTTGACCTGTTATAAGAAACTAATGATCCTAGAATGTAAGTATTGGTGCTTATTGACCATACCTTATCAATAAGGTATTGGTACTGGTGTGCCTTTTGATACCATACCATACTGAAACATGGTGTGTTATGTCATTTGGCATCAAGAGGTATACTGTGTGTCAATACAGTACCATAGCATCCTGGTAAGGGATCGATACCCTTAGGCTTACCCTTACAGGTGTTGGTGTTTCAAATTGATGGTGAGCTAAATTAGGGGTATGCATGGTTGTGAGTCAACCTGAGGACTAAATTGAGCCAACTTCATTGCTTTGATTTGGTTTAAGTTTTGGCACATAATGATTTGATTCTGGTTCTTATTTTGAACCACTCAATTGAATTGATCTGGTTTGGGTCAACAGGTTGGGTAACCAATCAAACCCAAACCAAAGCCATCAATATTTTATAATATTATGTATATAAATTTATGGTATACTATATAAAACCTATAGTATTGTATGCATATAAATCTCATGGTTATTATATCCTAGACTTGTAGTGTTTATTTACTCTTGTTTTGTTAAATAAGATGGTAGGTGTTTTCTTGTTGTTGTGACATCTTATTTACAAGATTTGTAGTTTGCATTGTAGGGAATACCATTGTATGGTATTGTTGGATTGCTTGTTGGCTTATGTTGTTCACTATTGTTAAGTGGGTTTTCTTGTGTAGAATGAGTAAATTATTATGCTCTTTTCTCTTAAATTGTTGGGTAATCTAGTAACCAACCTGATCTAACCTGATGTTGTTGGGTTGGTTCAACTCAGTTCCAGTATTGATTTGTTTGATTTTGGTTCCAAAAATAGAGAATCGATTGGGATTGGGTCAGTTCTTGGTTGGCCTCTAACTAGAACCAACCTGACCATGTGCACCCCTTCCAGGTGATTCAGTTTGGATATGTTAAGAGGCATAGGAGAAGTCTTTTCTATGACTAAGCACATAGTCCATGGCAACACATATCTAAGACTATAAATAGTCAGGTTCGATTTTGATCCATGCAAAATTGGAAACCAGACCCATCATGTAAAAGTGGGATGCTAACGTGGGTAAAAAATCTATTGAAGGGTCTCAAGGCCTAAAACTGGATCAAATTCAGATCCTAATCAGGTTCTTTCATGTTTAGGTGTAATTTCAAGTGTTATGCTGGACTTCAACATAGAAAGGCTCAAGGTGCAGAGTTTGAGGGCTGAGGAAAAGGCAAATTGAGGAAGGAGGGGTTGGGTGGAGTTGTGGTTTGCTTGCAGAGACAGAGTCAGATGATGGGAAGAGAAACTAGAGAAAGATGCAGTGCAAGGCGGCGATGTGTTGGCAGTGAGAGGGGGTTGACAGTTTAGTGTTTCATGAATTAGGGTCTAAGTTGATGGATGATAAAGGAAGAGGGGAAGTAGGGGTTAAATTCAGAAGGGTGGAAGGTAGAAGAGGAAGTGGAGGAGAGGTGACAGAATACAGCAGGAGAGATAGAGCACAATATACAGATGCACAGTGGTGCTGAGGTCAAAGAAGCATGAGTAGGGAGGGCAAGGTTGAGGGAAAAAAATAGAGAGGGGGGGCAGGGGATTGTGGTGTGAGCAACATGAAAAAGTCAACAATTTTGCTCTCTCTCTGTCCGTCTGCCTAATTTGAGGTTTTGATAGCCTACAGGGCATCTAATTTACTTGTAACAAGCAAAGGTCTAATACTATTGCTTCAGGATTGTAATATCAGTTTCAGAAATAGTCAACCCAGATCCTGATTTTAAAATCAAATCGCATCTTTCGTTAGGCTTTAAACCTGATGCGAATGGCGAATTATTTGTTGGATCCAGACCCACTTATTGACTACCAGTTAGGTTGGCTTATTGGGCGATTAGATTTTCCAGCATGGCACAAGATTCTTTCTTGTATAAGCAATCACATACTTCAAATGTTGTCTTGAGTCTTGACTATATTGAATGTCATGTCATCACTTTATCGCATAGGCTATGTATCTTTTGCCAACCTCATCGACATGTATAATCAGAGGTGCTATGGTGGCATGCATGTCTGTGATAGCTTTATAAATTTCTACAGCTGACATGACATCTCATGCCCCAAAATATAAATGCTGGGAGCATGTGGCCTTTCTGTTCCAATAGTTATTTGTAAAGATGTACAGTATTATTACATCATAGCTTTTGCTGCCTTCGACAAGGCTAAAGTGGTATTGTAAACTGAAATTACACCTATTGAGTGATAAGCAACACTTGATTACAACGGGAGCTTAATGAGAGTAGAGTAGAATGCTGGACATAACTGGGTGATCATGAGCAGTTGATCAGAGATAAGACACTGCTGTAGTTGCTTGATAAGACCAGAGTTTTTATTCAGTGCATTGGGGTCACAATGGGGCTTAGGAGTGACGAATAGAGCATCGAGAGAGGAAAATACATTTACATTCAAGCTGGCTTGGGCCTCTGCAATTCATGCTTTAAATGTCTGTACTGAGGAGTTCATGATTACATAAAGGGTCAGAACAAAAGTGGGGGAGACCCAAGAAGAATTACTTGCAGGTAGTGAGAAATGAAATGAAACCACTATCCAGTTAAGTTGGATTGTCCTTCGTTTGTTCTTGGATAGCAATAACTGAGGATGTATGAGCCATCTTGCCAAAACAGATTGATGAATTAAAACTTGTTAGATTCGTAGACTTAGTTTCTTACCATCTGGCATTTGCATTTCAAACTTTAAACCGTTTGATGTTTTTCTTTCCTGTTATATGTAAAAGAATGTTCAACTGTAGTGCTTATTTGACATTATTCTCCTGTGCTACTAACTGTTCATCTAACCATACCTTTACATAGCTCACTTGCAATTCATGTTTAAGCCTATGTGAAAGTACTCTCTTCTTTGCAATACAACAGTCGAGGAAAATTCATAAGTTGCTTTCTACTATCTTATCAATTAATGACCTGGATAGCATATGGGATCAACTTTAATTATTTTTGAGGTTGGATGCATGTACTGTCCACAGTTACAGCGTTAATAAAGATGCTGTCCTTTCTACTTTTTGTAGGTTTGGCATAATTATAGCTTTGATAGTCATGTTATAGAGAACTATGGGATCAAGCTTTCCGGGTTCCATGTAGATACCATGCATCTTGCACGGCTATGGGATTCTTCAAGAAGAGCTGATGGTGGGTATTCTCTTGAATCACTTACTGGTGATTCAAGGGTCATGTCTACAAAACAGTCATGCCGCGACAAGGAACTGGTTGTCGGGAAGATATCAATGAAGTCCATATTTGGTAAGAAAAAGTTAAAAAAAGATGGCTCTGAAGGGAAGCTTATCACTGTTGCTCCCGTTGAAATTCTTCAAAGAGAAGAACGAGTACCATGGATTTGCTATTCTGCTTTAGATTCAATAAGTACTTGGAAACTTTATGATAGCTTGAAGGAAAAGCTTGAGAAAATGGATTGGACTCTTGATGGTGTTAAAAGAGGATCAATGTATGACTTCTATGAAGAATACTGGCGTCCATTTGGTGTTCTTTTAGTCAAAATGGAGTCTGAGGGAATGCTTGTTGATCGAGCTTATCTTTCGGAGATCCAAAAAGTTGCTATTGCTGAACAAGAAGTAGCGGCAGACAAATTTCGGAAGTGGGCGTCTAAGTATTGTCCTGATGCTAAGTACATGAATGTTGGCAGTGATGCTCAAATCCGCCAGCTTTTTTTTGGTGGTACTCAAAATAGGTATTTGCATCATCTTCCTGTCAATGCACATTTTTCGGATTCTGTCAATTAATACCATATTCCTCCTAATAAACTAGTCATCATGTGCTTTAGTATCGACTCTACCAGTCTTTTTCTTGATTAATCTTGTGCAGTCTTTTTGTTTTTTTTTATCTCGTATATTATTCTAAAAGTACTAGTTAGGCACCAATTATTAAAAATTGCTGCATACAACTTAGCTGGTAAGCCCAGTTAAATTCTTGCGATGGTTGTGACATAATCTTGATTTTAAGGTACTTTTCAATGTACTTTTGAATATCATAAAGTGGTACCTAAAATATACAATTGGATCACATTTTCTTAGAACTTTAAACTTAAAAAGAAGGGCACCCTGTAGCTTGAGGCTCTTGCCTCTGTCGCGTTTGGAGAGCGTTAGATATATGCAACCTTAACCCTATGTGCAGAGAGATTGTTTCCATGTTTTCAACCTGTGACACCCGAGTCCCCATAGAGCAATCTTGCTGTTGTGCCAAGGCTCACCCACTAGAACTTCAAACTTTGATATTTTAACATTGTAGTTTTAGAAAACTGGCTTTTTTTAACAGAAGAGTAGTGTTTAAGTGCTCTGAAGAGTTTTGTCTTGTGCAGGAAAAATTTTGCAGGTCTCAATTGTCTCTAGTTGGGAAAGTTGTAGATTAGTTAATATTTGCATTTTTTGGGATGTATCCATCTTGTCTTAGGTGAGATTTTAGATACCAGACGGCATTGTGCATACCCATCATTACATATTGTACCAACACATAGGCAGTATAAAAGGGGCATTACTTTTGGCAAATGTTCCTATATCACTCAAACCAATGCCATATTGAGCAGTTCAGCAGCAGATTGTGGTCTATTTGCCTCGAACTGAGCCTGTACCATGCCCAATTAGTCCCTTTTGCAATTTTTCTTGACCATCTGATGGTGGGAATAAAGTGAGGCAGAATGGAAGACTGTTGAAGGAGATTGGCTCATGGGATTGAAGTTTGCTTGTGATCTTTTTTGGGCTAGAAAATCATTATAGCTAGGTAAATCTTCTCCCCTTTTCTTCCTTATTTCTTAAAAAGTTCTAAGTTGTGTTTTGTTTTTAGTTGAAAACAATCATGGGGAATTATGTTAAATGAGGATTAAATATTGTTGGTAATCAGATTCATATGCTAGATCTTGGATCCGGGATCAAAATTATAGATTTTGGTTTGAACTTAATGCATTTTAAAACCCTGAAATTCTAAAAAAGAACTGAGGGAGCAGACCAAGGGCATGCTAGCCATATTTATTTGTGTACCCATCATACTCTATGGGCATGATCCTTGATAAAATATGCACCATACCCAACCCTAGGAGGTAGGCTCTTGTACCTTGATATTCTCAAACCTGTCTTACAGGCATCCAGATGGTGTGGTGACATAAGCGTGCAGAGTCACTTGACTATGCCAGCAAATTTTATTTATTCAAGCCCATTTTAACCATAGAAAGTTGTTTGTCTATCTTTTTCTCTTCATATGTTTAAGAAAACTTGAAAAAATACATCTTGTCATTTAAAGTTTCACTGAATTTGCTTATTTGAGTCTTGAAATGTATAGAGTTGAAGTTGTGTCTGTTAACAGAATGCTTAGAATATAAATTAACTAGAGTTGGATATATACCATGCACGTGAGAGGCCATTGGGTGCAGAGGCCCATACAGAGTCCTGTTTGGCCAGAAGCCAGGTGGACTTGCAACCTGCTTGGGAATTAGGAAAAGTAAATCACACTCAGGGGTAGGAAGCTATGAAGATGCGCAATGTATTGAACCAACACAGGTGTATTTTTGGGGCTTCTTCAAGCTTTAGTCTGTGTCCTACTTCAGATGAGGTCTGGCCAATTGGGTAGGACAGAGTTTATGGGCCAGAGCTGACTTTCTAGGTCTAGTTACACGTAGACTGGTCAGATTCAATCCAAGCTAGAATTCTGTCTTTATTTGAATAAATAAGCCCAGGATTGGCACTCAAACCTGATGGCATAGAGTAAAATTTTGGATCAGGGCATATCCAATTCTGATCATTTTTCATCGTATATTGATCTAAGCAAACCACCCATTTGCATTCCTGTTTGCACCGTAAAGTTGGCTAAACTTGTTGTTCAGATCATGGGGCCAAAATAATAACTTTCCATCTTGTATGTATTTGTAATCATGTGAATTTATGTTGTCCCACTCTTGTAATTTCTGTGAACATGATAATGAGGGTTTCCTTTGTGGTTCATGTTGTCTGCAATAGTTGTAACATCATTGATATAAATGTTTATTTTTATATAATATTTCAATTATCTGATCATCTTGGAGCACTATTAAAGGCCAAGGATGCAACTAGGAACTGTAAGGAGGGTCCAAGATGATTGTTTTGTATGAATTGGAAGTTGAAACACTTTGAATAATGTCAAAACCATATTGTCTGTAAAGATGAACCTTCTAATATGTGAATGTAAAATTATTTGAGTACCTTTATTAGGGAACTCTAGATTCTAGAGAGTTGAAGTCCTACCCTAGTTGAGGAGTTGAGCATTTTTACTTGGTCCATGCAATGTCGTTTTTTTACATAGATACATAGTTACATTTGATTAGTGTATTGAGCAAGGTTTAGGGTTTAGTCGTTCCCTACATGGAGCAGCTTTCAGCCTTGGTGAAAATGTGGGAGTCCTTACTCATCATTCATCATTGCTAAAGCATTCACTTGATCAAGGTTTTAAGTACCAGTATCGAATCCCATACCCTTCTTTTTCATCAAACTAGTACATTATCGGTATGATATGGATACGGATTACATATTGAACTGAAAACATCAAAAAAGCGAGGTACTAGTACGGTGCCAATACCGATGATATTAGCTGGTATGGTTGTTACTAGACCAGGGAACGCATTCGTATAGACTAGTATGTACAGGCTGTCTCAGCACAGTTTACTAGTGTTGGTTTCACATCAGGATGGTATGGTACCAAAAGTACAATCCGATTCTGGTGGCTTTTGAGTCCATGCTCCTGATAGATCGGCATGATTATTAGTCATTGAGCACCATCTATTATCATTTGTTACTTCATATATGCTTGCATCATTCTTATAATTTTGGTGTCTTTCACTTTGTATTTTGACATTAGGAGTTTCTTATTTTGGGGTTCCTACCAATTTATTAAGTTTTTTTTTAAAATTATTATTATTATTTTTTATACAGAAAGGATCAAAATGAAACACTGCCTTCATCAAAGACCTTTAAAGTGCCTAATACTGAAAATGTCATTGAAGAGGGCAAGAAGTCTCCTTCTAAATATCGGACTATTGAGTTACAGAGTCTTGGTGTACAAATGCCAACTGAGATGTATACTCCTAGTGGGTGGCCTTCAGTTAGTGGTGATGCTCTGAAAATTTTTGCTGGAAAGGTCTCCACTGATGAAATATATCTAACTAATGAATATGAAACTAAGTCTGATGGCACAAGTTCTGATGGCAAAGGCACATCCTTCTATGGAACTGCTTATGAAGCATTTAATGGCGGCAAGGAGGGAAAGGAGGCTTGTCATGCAATTGCGGCACTTTGTGAAGTTTGCTCTATTGATTCCTTGATATCCAATTTCATTCTTCCCTTACAGGTGACTTGATGCTATGGCGTATGTTAAATTTTTTAATCTATGGAAAGGATATCTTGGACATAAGATAAGACCAACCGTAGGTGCACATAAAATTCAGTCCAACCCTCAAAATTCATGTGATAATGTGACATGCAAAACAATATTTTAGATATGATTTAAGATTGCATGCTTTGATATGTTCATTTTGAGGGTTGTGAAGGTAGTTATTTGAAGAGGTCATTTGTGTTGGCTAAACTTTATAGTGCTATCTTCTTGGGGATGCAGGGGAGTCATATATCATGTAAGAATGGGCGCGTTCACTGTTCTCTAAACATCAATACTGAAACTGGACGTTTATCTGCCAGGAGACCAAATTTGCAGGTCCTGATCTGATCTCTTTTGCCACCCTATTTATTGTATGGTTGTTCAGAATGGCGAGAATGGTTGATTATGAGGCAATATTCCTCATGTTCTTGCCAAGTTGCTAATCTTTGATTGATAGATTTAATGCCTCTTGCATAAGTATCACATTGATTGTTTTATGTTATGGTGCACTTCTTCACCCTTCTACCACTTTGCTATACTTATCATGTAAATGCTTGGATCTGAAAATCTAGCTATCGATCTGTGTTGGTCACTGGCTGGTAGAATACACACTAGGATGTGGAGTCAGAGTGAGTTGGCACCTGTTGGTTCAAATGAGCCAGAAAAAGCATACCAAGTTGTACAGGGCAGAGGGTCGTTTCGGAGTGGTGAAAGTGGGTATGTGGTCAGTTGATCTGTTGTACCATCACAAGAAACCACTCTGGTTGATATGCTGCATACTGGAAAATACAAGGTTGGTAGGGGCAATGTTTCAATCCTTAATCTCATGTGGCTGTATTCTTTGCGGGTCATGACTCAATATTATATTCAGGAAACTTAAATGTCCTAGTGTCCTAGGAGGAAAGAAGCTATTTTAGAAACTGATTTGTTGGAGTCATCTGGATATTTGATGTGCTCATGTGCTAGAAAACCAAGTTTTCAATTGGCATTATTATTTTTCATTCAGTAATAAAGAAACAATGTTTTGATGCTAGATGGATTCTTTTTTGAGTGCTGCAAGTGAGAAACATTTAATTATAAAATAGTATGAGGGAAATTAAAAAAAAATGGTACCTAGAAAAATTTCTAAACTTGAGATAGTGTCAGGTCAAATTTGCTCGTGCTTTCTGTTATTATATGCTGTATGTTGTTTGGTTTTGTATGTTATTCCATGATTGCAAGATTGATCTGGCATCCTGTAATCTATGGAAATATAATGCTCTTGGAGCACTTGTAACATTGACAACCCATTTCTAAAGTTTGTTGTCCTCCACCACTCAAGGCTCTAACATTTGATCATGTTATTACCTATGAAGGTTGTTGGTGGATGATTTATTCTGTTAAACTGACTTTGCATTTTGCCCCTTTTCTGAGTTTATTAGTATACGATTGTAGTTATTGCATAGTCTTTTACAAATTTTACAAGTTTTTTTTTTTTTTTTGGTACATGTTTTTTCCTGCCTTACACAATCAGAATCAACCAGCATTAGAGAAGGATCGGTACAAAATTCGGCAGGCTTTTGTTGCTGAACCTGGACACACTCTTATTGTGGCTGATTATGGGCAGGTTAGTAAGCCAGATGCCAATTTATAAGTTGTTGCTTCCCAGAAACATAGTTTTTTAGAAAATGAATTAATTTGATATTTTATTACATTGGATGTTTGTTGAATAAACCGTAAATAGCTGGAGCTTAGGATCTTAGCACATCTTGCAAACTGTAAAAGCATGCTGGATGCCTTCAAAGCTGGTGGAGATTTTCATTCTAGGACAGCTATGAATATGTATGCCCATGTCCGTGAAGCTGTTGAAGAAAAGAGAGTACTTCTTGAGTGGCATCCTCAACCTGGTGAAGAGAAACCTCCAGTTCCTCTTTTAAAGGTAATATGTGCTGAATCCTTGAACACTCAGGTTGGGATCATAAATAAATAATGTTATGACTAGCAAGCAGTTGATTTATTCCAGTAACTTTGTTCGAAGATATGTAAAGGATTCGATGCTTTAATCTTTCTAGCACCTTTTCTTTTTTTTTTTTTTCTCTCTTTTTTTTTTTGTGGTTGTTGCAGCATAAACATGAAAGTTTCACTTGTCAAAAGAAATGTAGGGGACTTTTTTTTTTTGGATTTTTCGAGCATCTTTTCGTTTGCAACTTCATTATATTGTTCGTTTTTGATATCTAATTGATCTTATGGATGCCATGATTTTGTAGTCAGATTGTAATAAGACAAACCAGCATGTCTAGCTCCTATGGAGTTGACTCAGTACTCAGTACTTTTGGTGACTACTAAATGTAAAGATTTCATATTGTCAAGGATTTTCTTTGGTCTGTTAGGTGTCACAATTTGGCTCAAGTGGAAGTTGCATTTGTCCTATTTTGTTGATAGTGCTCTGTTGTGATATCAAGTGGTTTCCTTGAAAAATCAATGGTGTATTTAGCTGGCACTAGCCTTCATTCTTTATTTAGTGAATATGCTATATTGTAATGTCTGATAGTATGCAATCTTCCATGCACCATAATGTGCATTTCTGGCTGAACTGGGTTGGTTTTGTTTGGATATGATCTAGAATCGAACAAATCCTGTGTTTTCATTTATTTTGCTTGAATAGGTTGGGTAGTTGGTTTAAGATTGAAACAGATAAATTTCAGTTGAAACTTGGCTGAAATTCTTCCGTCATTATTTTTTTTGTGATGCCCTTGAGTTCAGAAGGGGATCTTGCTAGTATGTTATGGACTGAACCTTTTAATTTGATGGATTTTGGAAGTTTTCAGAAGGCTTGGAGGCATTTGGATGTTGAAGTCTAAAAGTTATGAGGGATAGGGATAATTCATCCCCAGATGTTTTAGTTCAGATCCCAATATTTGAATGAAAGCTGCTATAATACACATGCTTTCTACCCAAGCAGATTTGATCTCCTTGGGATGTAGTATTTTTATCATCATTCTCATTACTTGTCGGTACACCAGTATTCATGTTTATATGCAATTTGGAGTTAATATAAGATACTTCTTAGTTATTTCTAAATTTTGCAGCATTCTTATTGACTGCAAATCATAATATTATATCATAATTCTCTGAGATGAACTTCAGATCATAAATTCACAAATTTAGTCATATAATTTTCTGATTTTGAAAGTATTAAAAGTGGGGAGTTAGTAAATTTCAAATTGAATGCATATGTTGCTTATGTAGAGAAGTTGGATTCTTTGGTCTGTTAACAGTCTAGTGAAATTTATGATTGTAATTGTTGGCAGTTGCTGATTTGTATTTCTTCAAGACTGGTGCTTTTGTTGAGTTGATAAACTAAATAGCAATCTCAAAACCAAGATATTTAATTTTCTATGCCACCTACCGTACCTACCTTTACTTCTCTTCGTTTTCTTTTTTCTTCAGTAGAAATGCTTCTCTTTTTTAAGAAACATATTCTTAGATGATATGTTCTTTGGTTGTCTGGTTTTGCTAGTTCTTTTCTAGTTTCTGCAAATAAAATGTTGGAGGTTCATTTAGTTTCTGACCAAGACTGCTGAAACTTCTAGTTAAAGAATGTCATGCTTGTAAATGATCATAAGATGTTTTAAAACCTGCACTATTTTTCCATTTTCTTTTTTCAGTCTTCTTTCTTATATGTTTTGCATCACGTGTTCATCCCTGTTTTTAATTTTTAATTAAGTCCTGACCACATTTTTCAAAACTTGGATGAAAACTACTTTGTCTGTACATGAAGTGAATTGCATACGAAAATTAGTTTTTTCTGAACCTTGGGAAGCAATGTATTTCTGCACTGTGAAGGAAGATGAATTGTAGCTTGCTACTGTGTAATGTTGGTTTGGCAAAACAGCTGAGGAATCTGGAGGCAAAACATCACAAGTGATGGTGCTCTACATGTATGGATTGTAACCTAGAATTGCCTCAGTCAATCATTCTAGCTGTCCTTTCAGTTACCAACTTATGACATTTTAATGGACATTAATTTTTGAGGAAGTACTCCGACAGTTTTCTTCGGGTCAAAGGTCTTGCAAGTTGTCACTGTTATTATCATCTCCTATCAATGTCATCACCATATAGCAATGAAAGGATGTGGTATGGACATTAATTTTTGAGGAAGTACTCCGACAGTTTTCTTCGGGTCAAAGGTCTTGCAAGTTGTCACTGTTATTATCATCTCCTATCAATGTCATCACCATATAGCAATGAAAGGATGTGGTAAGTAATGTGGGCGTTTTTAGGTATCAATGGCTATGAGATTCAAATACAGTGGAAAAGTTAAAGGCTTTTTAATAATTCCTGATAAGATTAGTAGGTCTCTACTAGCATGAAAGTCAAAGGCTTTTCGGAGAGCTTTACAAGGTCAGACTTGCTACCTTATAATGTTAACTTATTCCCCATTTTTTTCACATGCAAGTTGGTGTGCAGGTTTTTGCGCGCGCGCGCGCGTGTTTGGATTTTTCTGATACAAACATGTTGCTTTGTGAGTATGATGGTTGACAGAATCAATGCCATGCCTGATGGTTTCTTTATCTTGCAATCCCTAATACCAAGATAAATTAGAGTGTTTTCTGTTCGTAGATTTTTTTTTTTTTTTTTAATTCAAATAAAATTGAATTCCCCTTCTGCAAGTATGATGATTTGAATGTTTTGATGCATCTGATGATAGCTCTTTCAACTTGAACCTTTCTGTAAACTCTTCTTCCATTTGTTGACTGGCATCTGCCTTGTATGAGTTAATCATGTAATTTTTATATTTTCTCATGAGTGATGAAATTATGGAAAAAGGGAAAATTGCGGGCATAATGCGGAATGTTTGATTCTCTGCATCATCATGAATATGATAGGATAGGTCAAGATGTTGCTGAAATTTTTTTTTTTAAATTTTTTAATATGTGAGAATTTTTAGCTAGAGGTCAGGGTTCAGTATTTATTAGTTTGCTCTGTATGTGCATCATGCTAACCATTTTTGTTCCAATTCCGAGCTTCTGAGGCTTACGGCTACATGGAAAATAAGAACCTGACATGTACCTTCCCTCCTGTTTATGCTGGTTACAGGATGTTTTTGCTGCTGAAAGAAGGAAAGCCAAGATGCTTAATTTCTCTATTGCTTATGGAAAAACTCCTGTAGGGCTCTCTCGGGATTGGAAGGTACTTTTATCTATAAATGGTGCCAAATCTCTGTTTAGTCTTGAGGTTTTTTAAAAAAAGGTTCGAATCTGTTAAAAGTCAAGTTTCACTTAGATATTTGTGAATATATAGCTGTAACATCAGAAGAGGATGGATCTGTCCTTGAAACTCTAATTGCCTTTTGTTAGGTATGGTGAAGCACTTGTTTTTCTATCCATGACCATGTATCTTAGATGCTTCATGGTATCAATACTGACTCAGTTTGTTTGTAGAGGTCTTAAGGTGTTTCTAGTGGTATGACTTCAGAAAAACTAATGGATCTTTGGCATGGCATAATATATCTGCAAATGAATTACATAAAGACACAGAATACTTCATAAAGATGTATAGAACTATGATCCATAGTCAGATTCTCAGAATCAGCTGGGGGTTATATGGAGACATCATGAACCCATCTATTCTTGCTAGTGATGTTGCTAAGTATCCTAAATGAAATACTAATTACATATATAATTATATCGTAAAATGAAATACTAATTACATATATAGTTATATGGTGTCATTGCATTTCTCACTTCAACCTAATAATTGTAGCTATTCCTTTTCTTTGTGGTCCTCTAGAATACTAGATGGAGAACAATGGAGTCAGTAAGCTAGGTTATTGTGTTTTTAATAAATTTTGAGTGAATGGTCAAAGCCTCTTCAACAGTCCCCGGATTTCAACTGAGGCCAAAATGATCATAGAAAACACATGGACATCAAAGGAGAGAAGGGCAATCAAGAAAGGTTATAGATTTCTTAACTTTGTTTGCACCAATTCATCATCTATGTATCTGGCCTGACCGCTCAAAGTTTAACTTGTTGGTTCCATAATAAATCTCATCCATGTCCTAGCTAGATTTCTCTTTGTTAATGTGGAATAAAAAGCTTATCCAAGCATCCTTGTCTTGGCATATGACAAAGGTTGAGAAATGCAAATATATGACAACTCACCACTCTTAAGGCATTATCTGAAGCCATTCGCTTGACTTGATTCTGGAATAACTGAGCAAAATATACATTTATGATAGCCTTCCAAGTTATAGATGATATTTTTTTGCTCGCATTTCTTGAACCTTTATCCTCAAATGTCCCCTATTATGATGCCCACTAAGTTCAAAGGATGAAAATGTTCCTTTATAGAGGTGCCAAGTCCACTGCTGTAGAAGCATCCTCATTGCATGTGCCAAGTCCACTGCTGTAGAAGCATCCTCATTGCATGTTATACTTATCATGTTTTCAGAATAAAAAGCATGTATATGTTATTTCTTGTTTGTTATTGGCTGTTAACTTCTTTTTTTGCCACTTTTCTGTTCTAAAAGATTTAGATTTGATGAACCACATCTCGAATATGGCTTGAAGTTTTTTCTGAAACTCTCAAAACAAAATCAAACCGTTTCATTTTTAGCGACATCAGATCTAAAACTGAGGTTGGTTTGAGAGTTTCAGTAAAAAATTGCTCATGGCCAAATTTATAGTACATAAGTCATAAGGGCATTTCATGCTAATCTTGTTCGCATTCTTCCTCATGTCTTTCATTTGTGAAAAGCATGTTCCTAAGATCAAGCTTAAACTGTGAAAGTTTTCTGAATTTTTGGTAGGTCAGTAGGTGTAATGATGTTGATATCAAATAAATTTAGAGAAGTAAAAAATTTTTGATGTAGACTTGTTGGCTATACCACAGTTAAGCGTAATAGCCATTTAGTTTTTTTTCTTCTTTTTGGAATAGTGATCAAACAGTAGAATGGTATATCACATTGAATAATGATGTGAAACATGATTATACATGGTCATAGACATGCATTCCTTCATCTCATAATATACAGATGTAATACAAGCTTTCAGCATGAGGCCACAAATTGATATACTCAGAAGGACCTTAGCAGTATAATACATTTTCAAATGAAATCTAGTTATTTTTTAACTTTTTAAAGCTTTTTTTGGACTCCCATAGTATCTATTGTGAAAACTATGAGTCCCAATCAGATGCTTAGAGTGGGCGAGTGACATTCAAGTAACATGCTTTCCAAGCTTGATGTATATATTTTGTATCTACGATTTTGTATTATTACACATTTAAAAAATTACTTAAGGATATAGTTATATGGATGTATCTAATGAATTGAAAAATGATGAACAAACATGCAGAAATAGTACTCCCAAGAATATTAATTTGACATATCTGGATTTATTAGCATAAAATTTATAATCTAAAAGATTGATGGAAGTTGCTCTGTATTGATTTAATATCTACCCATTGTCGTTGATTCTCTAGGAAGAATATATAATATCTATGTAACTATCCATCTCATTAACAATTTTGTGCTTAGGTCTCTACCAATGAAGCCAAAAAAACAGTTGAACTTTGGTACAATGATAGAAAGGAAGTCCTCCGGTGGCAGCAAAAATGCAAAAAAAAAGCACAGGAAGAGGGGTGTGTTTATACTTTGCTAGGACGGAGACGCTGTTTTCCTTCAATGACTCATGCCAGTCATGGTCAGAAGGGTCACATTGAGAGAGCTGCAATCAATACTCCAGTACAGGTGCTTTTCCCTTTTTTGGCATATCCTGGCTGCAACTAGAAAGAACTTGTTTGGGAGATTTGCCTTTGAAGTTATCAGTGTATTCACTATTATGAGTTCTGTTGTCTAGATATTAGTAGCAGGAAGCTTCTATCTAGGTTTCCTGCCTGTTCGATAATTTATTAGGAAGATACCTGCCTTCTATTTTAAATCTTTCAAATAAATTTGTATCCTACAGTCACACTCAAATCTGCTCCTGCTTTAGTTAACCAATGTCTGAAGTTGAATGTTCTATTTTCCTTTGAATTCGTTTACAAAACTAAAAGATGTTAGACACCTCGTTTATCTACTGAAATACCAAAATGATCCTTTTGTTTAACCTTGGGGTGATGCAGCACTTATAGAGTTGGTGTTCCTGAAAAAAGGAACTAGATCGTGAGCAGTACAACACTTGTACACATTTATGGCAAAGATTACTCTGAAATCACTGAAGCACAGGGAAGTGTGAAATGGTGTAAAATGCATATAACCTGTTGATGGCTGAGTGTAGATCCATACAACCAGCTGAAGATACTGCCCTAAGGCCTGTTCTCGTTTGTATTTTATTGCATAAATGTCCCGGAGATGATATTCCATGACTTACTGACAAATAATCCACTCATTCTCAAAGTTATATGTTATAATTCATTCTCAAAAATTTATTCTTGTAATTTTGTTTTGACTTGATAACAACATGCTTCTGTGATTTTTATGTTTACTTGCAGTTTTTTTTAGATTTCTTTGATTTTTTTTTTTTTGTTTTTTTTTTGTTTTGGGTGTGTGTACAGCCTAATATTCAAATTTGCATGAATAACCTTACAAATTTGCTCTTTGCATATATACCTATATAAATATTTTCTTTTTGCACATCTACCCATTAAGGTTATTTCAGTTATTTAAATTTTGAATTGCTCATTTGTTAATGGTGTTAGATAGCATGGATACATATACCAAAAAAAAAAAAAAGAGAGGAAAAAGAAGGGTATACATGCAAAACCAGTGTTTTATGAAAGGTACACTTACAATAGCAATTTTGCAAGAGCATTCATGCAAATTCGAATATTTAGGAGGGTATACATGCAAAAAAATCCTTTTTGAATTTTATCTATTCAATATTTTGGAAATAAGTATTTCTTTTAATTTATTTCATTTTCAACAATTTCCTAAATTCTCTGATTTTTTTCAAGTTACATAGTTCCATGCATGGCAAATTAAGTTCCAAATCCTAGATATGTACTAAGATATACATTTGTACATGCTTGCATGCACAGAGCAGGTATGGTGTACATACACCCACAACACAACACGTGCGCGCGCACGCGCGCACAGAGAGAGAGAGAGAGAGAGAGAGAGAGAGAGAGAGAGTTACTCATACTGATATATGAGAACTTAGAATCTCTCCCTAGTGCATGCACTATGGAACCAAGTACCATTGGTGAACTTCTTACCGATGCAAGGGTTTGTGATTCTGTTGTTGGTTTTTTATTCACTTTTCCTTCTGTTTTCTTTATGGTGCAGTTTTTTGTTATATCATCAAAAGTATTAAATCTTATGAGTGTTTCAAGTGAACTTGAGTTTTGGACCTTCTTTTGTGTGTGCTATATGAAAGTATGGAACAAGTTTTTGTGCTCTATTTCTGAGAGAACTACTCAATGAATGGGAATGAAACTAGTGAAATTCTGGAAGGAAGATATAAAAACCAACTTATCAATTGGAAAAAAAAAAATAATGACCTCATTCTTTGTCCTTTTCCTGGCAATGGTTACAATTGCACTTGTTCCTTCAGAGTTTTACCTATGCAACAATCATATTTCTTTTTGCTTTTAACAGGGTAGTGCAGCGGATGTAGCTATGTGTGCAATGCTTGAGATAGACAGGAATACTCGTCTCAAAGAGCTTGGATGGAGACTATTATTGCAGGTTTACTAAGTGGATCCCATTCTTGATATTCCCCCCCATATTCGCCCAAAACAAAGCATGATTAATCATCCATAGTTAATAATTTTCTGATAATAGATTAGTCATAATTTTTGATGACAATAGTAGTTTAATCTTTCAATTCCGTGATCTTATTCATTTATCTATAAACATTCCGTGATCTTATTCATTTATCTATAAACTTTTCCCCCCTTCTTCCTCTTGGATACTGATTTTATTTGGTAAGAGACCAGTCACATGTTTATGATCATCGTATTCAGTGTTTCTAGCCCTTTTTTTTGGTCCAAGTTATTTTATTAGTTATTCTCTGAAAATGAATATTAAATACTTTATCTTCTTCATCAAATATATGAGTTGTTTCTTCTCTCATTTGCCTACCGGACAGTGCTTGATGGTACCTTCTTTCAATGAACTAATGCTCGCATATATCTGTTAAGCATCCATGTGATGCTGCTACTGTCAGGTGATTCTTTTTTTAACATTACTTACTCTTGGTTTTTTCATGGGAATATTCTACCATTTTTCTCTGTGGGTCCCAATTTTCTGGACTGCATTGGTGCATGGCTTCTGGCTTTTAGAGGCAGCGCTTTCTTTTCAGTTCTGTCCTAGTTATACTAGACCTTCATGCAAACAACTTCTTTTGACTCCTCGAGGAACCTGACTGTATAACCTTACATTCAGTTAGTTTTAAACCCGAATCATAAATTGAGCACTACCATTTTGAAGCAAAATATTAGCTGATAAGGTTCGTTTATGCTATATTATCACGATCTTATGAACTTTATGTAGATGACCTGAAATGTCTTTTTTGACCTAATATTCCACAATGGGATGCACATTGTCTGATTGGATGTTGATGCCGGTGTAACTTTCTTCCGTCTTCTGTTAGTGCTGATAATAGATGCTTCTGCATTTTGACTTATGAATTAGGAGCCAGAGTTAAATTAGAATGCACCTTTATTTATGGCCTCCGAACTGTTTCACTATTTTGTCCATCAATAACATGGATATCCTCCATATGTTCAAGAACTCAAATAACTTACTATATCCTTTTGGCTAGTTCTAGATGCATTATTACAGAATATTACATGCAATTGTTGCCAGGCTTGTGAGCCACTCCTGCATCCGTTACCACTTGCCTTGTTCTTATAACTCATCGCAAAATGTTTTTGTGACCACAAAGAAGCCAGTCGTATTACTGGTCAAATTTTAACCTGTGTGCTTCTTGTTTTCTCAATATCTCAGGTTATTTGTTTATTTCCTTTTAGATGCTAAACCTTTTGAATCTTCCAGATTGAATTAATCGGCATTGTTTAATTTTCAGTATATTTATTTTAAATAATGCTACAAGATCCATATAAATTTTTTTATTCATTCTTTTTTCTGAAAAAAAAAAAAAAGGTAAGCAACCCATCTAAAGATTGCAGCTCACTTGGTGTTAGTTTTGCTTAGAGTGGGAGGTTTTCTTTTAATTACGTAGTAGCCAAAAGAAGAATAACAACTATATTGTGGAACCAGGTGCATGATGAAGTAATACTGGAAGGACCCACAGAGTCAGCTGAGCTCGCCAAGGCTATAGTCATCGAATGCATGTCCAAACCCTTTTATGGCACCAACTTCCTCAAGGTTGGCCTTTCTGTTGATGCCAAGTGTGCACAGAACTGGTATGCGGCCAAGTAAGATGGTGTCATTAATTAGACCCAGATTTTTTCTTGTAAATCCAAAACTGTGCTTCGGAACGGTGTCAGAGCTACCTTGGTTCATAGGCAAGATAGCTACAATGTATTATGTGATGGAAAGTTTGGTCAACCAGACATGCACCAAAGTTTTGTTCAGGGTGGGCATGGCATGTGGCCGCCAGGAGCTTGATCGGTCCTTTTCGTGCCTTCTCGTGTGTGTATTAACGTGAGTAAAAGCTGTTCGGATGGCTGTCCATTGTATATTAGGTGGTCACTATTAGTAATTCTCTCCTTATTTGTTCTATCCTTCGATTGAAAAATGCCTAACTGGAGAGGAAATACTGATGTGTACTGAACTGGACGATAGGGACGGTGTCCTTGTTTAGCTCTAGACTGAATAATGGTTGTTCCTGATTTGTTTGTCTGCTTGTTCTTACTCATGATTTTGTATGATCATCATTGAGTTGAATGGAGATATTCAACTCCTATTGTACATAATATTCTTTCGAGAAAAATGAATCCTTCTTGTAATTCAGATATGCATCTACGAGAAGTTGGATGAAATCTTGGCAGAAATTTATCTTTCTTTATTTTCATATCACACCAAGCTGATCATGAAATTGTTTGTCAATCACCAACTTCAAAATTGCTTTGCTTAACATTTTTTTTTAAAAAAAATTAGCTACCCCAGCAGTAGTTGCGCTGCAAAGGTAGAATACTGAATTTTGTGAAGTCCAAACACATGGTAAATGTAAACAAAGTTGGTACTACTTGCAGTTCTTTCTATTTGCCGCGTGCTTGATTATCTAAATTATAGATTATGCAAAAAAAAAAAAAAAAAGAAAAAAGAAAAAGAAAAACTATCTATCAACGATTTTATCAATTTGGTATGGATTTGGGATGTTAATGAAGCAGGCTCGGCTAAGGCTCAGTTTCAAATTAGGGTTCTTATTGCATGCCCCCATCTAATTTGGTGGACCTAAAGAAGCCAATAGAGCTTCCAGCGCATTTCGACCCCATACCAAATCAGGTGACCAGGATGTTATTTTAGTCACATTGTCATATCTTACATGGTTGTAGTTATTGTTTTGGCTATCCATATTACATTAGAGCTACCGGAAATTCCAGATTACATGAACTAGTTTCAATTTATGCGAAAGTAGAAGCATCGCATTCTTTCTGCCCTAATACTTGTGATTAACATCTAGGCATGTTCATTCTTAAAAGATAAAGCAATTCGCCAACAGATCAAAACATTGCTTATGTGGTTTATATTTGCAATAGAACACAGGATTACAACCACATCAGTAAGAATCGTACCCAAAATAAAAAGCCACATCAGTAAGACTTGAATGAAATACTGAACATACATCACAGCAGCCGAGAATTACAACAGAGCATAATGATGCAGTACAAGGTTATGCAATGGCTCACGTATAGCAGCTATAGTTTCCAGCAGAAAATACGTACACAGAATTGCGCACCTGGGTACAGACCTTTATAAGATCAGCAAATTTGGAGTGACATATCAACACATTGCAACTATATGGGCTGCAATACGGCCAGTCCTGATGGTCTCACAAGAGAGAAAATTTAACTTGCAATGGAAAAATGACAAATGATACAAAAAAAATCCTGAATTCAAATCTTCTGGGGCCACGTTTGCACCAAAAAATACATGTGCTAAGTTCTGGGAACTCCTCGAGGATAAATGGCTTCAACAAGTATGGACCACTGACAAAGGAGATTGGTAAGTTCCGTTACGCAAACAACCGCGCTGAGTTGGCTTCAGGTTCTTGCCTCATAGGAGGCATGCTATGTACCATCTTGCATCCATAAAGGGAGAAGGTGAACTTTAGTATAAGCCAAAAAAAAAAACAAAAAAAGCTGTATCATGCAGTAACTAAATGAACTGAGTATAATAAAGTTCATAAACAATAGTAAACAACACTTTGGTTGCAAAGAAAATGAAACAGATGCACAACAGTTAGACATTATCCGATATATTATGCAGTCCACATCTTTGATGACTTTGCCCTTAAGTTAAAGGAAGACCATTAAATGAATTCACTGAAGGTGTTGTGTAGGCTTCCAGCCATATATTAAAGCAAATCCTCCCACCACATTGCATTATGCACTTGAGAATTGAAGGTCTTTTACTAAAGGAATTATCACAGTTACCAAAAATATGCATTCATTGTGATGAATCCTCATGTCGAATTGTTCAATCCATCTCTAGGCCGATAAAGACCCAGTAATATGTAAACAACATGCAGGAATGCTTTGACCTGGTAGACATAAAGGATCAGGTAAAAATAAAGCCAATGGAGAGGTGAAGCTGTTTCAGCTCTCAATACCTTCTTCCTGATTGCCTTGCAGACAGAGAAGGCAAACATACCCAGAAACCTTACATACAGATTAAAAAGGAAATGTGTACAGCAACTGCCTGAAAAACTGCGCAAATAATTGAAACAACCCTTTTCATATATTAATTGGGCCAAGTTAACTTTCAAAAGGAATGGGATTCCAGCAGATGATATAGATGCTGCAGCTTCTTTCATGACCGGTGGCTTCATTTAAATTTCTAATAGCATGGGCTACTAATGTAGATCTATTACATCCATTAAACTACAAAGGAAGCTCAAATTGGCTCTGGGATCATGCTTCAAGGGTATGCATTCTATACCATTTTACACACAATTAGAGAAAGTGGCCATTACTTTGAGATATATCATCCAATAATTTAAATGGAGTAATAATTTATCACATAGCTGAGCTTCAGTTTAATACTTATAAGAGAAAAATAGGACATTAATACAAAAGCAAATCTATGGAATCTGACATACATATCACAGAGTCCTCTTACCTTTTAATCATTCCATCTAATACCATGTCAAGCAATTACTATCATTATGCAACAATGTTTATCAGTACGCTCCTCTCTCATTATGCTCAGACTAATATTGTTACATGCTGCAGTGCATGTTATCAACTATGATTTCTGACTTTACCAGTGCCCAACTTCTTCTATTTCTATTTTCTCCTGTTGTCTATTTGATAATGCTAAATATGCTAAGTTTGTTGGACAAATGATTGTTTCCAAAAATCTGTTCATTAGCAAAAAACAGGCTAGAAAAAATTTCAAGTATTCTGAACATGTTTCTCTCCAGTACAAACTAATTAAAAATTAGAAGTTAGAACAGATTGTAAGCAGCGCCTATTTCAAGAATACTGCATTGTTTCCATGCTTGCAGTGCTGCATGTCAGGATTGAACAGACATTTTTGGCTCTTGATCTGCAAAAGCATAACAGACGAATCTCAGAACCACAACATCAGTTACCACAAAAATGTGCCTGAATATCTTACTCGGGACAAAAGTCTGTTATGCAATTTTAAGTGAATACACAACCTACATTAACAAGATTGCAAAGACAGGTCCAAGCACAGTTTGTCGGATGGCAGCTTTATACACATCATTCTAGCTTAATAGCTTGAAAACAAAAGATAAGAAAATATAAGATACCTTTCTAAAAGCAGAAAAATGGAGATATGATAGAAACATGTTTACAACATCACAGAAATTTCAGTGTTGACTGCCATCTTCACATATTGAGAATAAGGCTTTGCAGATTTTTCCATTGGGATCAAAATATTGGACTACTCTCTCAACAATGGTCAAAATGGTTTATTTTCCTGTCATACAAAACTAAGATCTAGTTCTAACTTTTGAGTTGATAGGGTAGAGAGACTCTTTCATTCGCCTTGCTCTAAGAAAATGATTTGCTTTGGAGTTGACAGGAAGTAATAAAAAATAATGAAATTCACAAACATATGTTATAATAAATAAAAAATAAAAAAACCCACAAACTACAAGGTCATGGCCTCCATTGTTACACATCTAGTGCCACCCAACCTAGCAACACGACCGAGCATGGATTGTAAAGTATCATTGCATTGGCTCATCAAGTAATCCACGTGTAACCAGATTTTTTTTGAGAGAAAAACACCAAGCCTACTATCAAGCTTTCAGCAATATAATCTATAACTATTAAATGGATAGGAGAGGGAAGCTCTACCTTCTCCAAAATTCAGAAAAATTCTAGAAAGTCACAGAAAATTGAGCATGCTATATCATGAAGTTCAAATTGAATGGACGATTCCCTATTCAAACAAATTTCCTTTTTCCACTCCCATTTAGATATATACTTTTAAATAAAATTGGGAAACATCGAGTCCACGCAAGGTGGCAACTATGATGCCGTAAAATACATCATCCCCATCATGCTCCACTTTGCTGAGCCTTCAAAGATCCGAACTGATGCCAAATCCTTCACCAACAAGGCCAAGGCCTGTACCAACTCCGCCGTGCTCAAGTGCTGCAACATCCCCAACAATGAGACACCTCTCCACCTCACCGTTTGTCTCGAAGACCACACTGTCACCAAGCTCCTCATAGCTGTCGACACCGATTGGAGCCTCCACAATGAGCAGGGCTAGAATGCTCCCCATGAGGCCTTCCATGACTACAAGGAGCACCTCTCTCCCACATCGTCATCTACCACTACTAGCCCCAGGCTTGGTCCAAGTGGTGTCGCTGCCTCCCCCCCACATCATTGCCGCCATGTGGAGCATGAGAGACTGCTACACGTAGATCACCGTCCATGGAATATTATAACGATTCTAATTGCCAGATTAAATTCTTAATGGAGAAAGTATTAAGGGCATGCAAACAAAGCTTCACAATGATTTTAAATGTACTTAGAAAAGGTGTCTAATGGGTCACCGTTAGGAAGTTACTAAAAATAGACAGCAAAGAAGTTATTATGTGCAGGAATTGGCCCAATTTCCTACCAGCACTGGATACTATTGCATGCATATGCCATTGTTTGAGAAATCTTTGATGTATACATGGTTTTTTTTTTTATGGGTTTGTGCTAGTTGCTTCTTGGGTTGACTTGAATGACTTGAAACTGGTGTGGAGAGGTTTTTGTTACTGGAAATCGGAAATCTTGACCAAATTTTGATTGTATTGTTAATGCTAGTTATTGCTAGAGTTGTTTAAATTTCATGAGTGGGTTTTTGCGTACATTGTTTTTTGTTGATGGACTTGTCTTTGTTTATTCTTTTGTTGACTGATTGACTTGAAATTGATGTTAGAGAAGCTTTTGTTACTAGAAATTGGAAAATTTGACCTAATATGTTTTGCTGTTTTTACTTAAAAAATTTTTAAGAAAAGGGTAAAGGTTTTGGATATTTTTTTTTTGTTTTATGATTTAGATTTTTAGAGAGGATTTCATGTATGTTCTGTTTTAATTGGTGGCTTTTTATTGTTGCTTCTTTTGTAACTTCTAATTAATGTTAGAGAAGCTTGTCACTGGAAATTGAAAATCTTTAGTAATTTTTGATTCTGAGGTTAATGTGGACTACTCAACTTAAGATTTTCTCCCCCAAGTTTTTTTCTCTTTGACCAACAGTGTATCAGCTATGTCTACTGAGACTTGTTTTCATATTGCAACAATCATTGCTGACTCTAAAATAAGGTCTATATACTTATGATGCCAAAGGACTGCTCAAAGGAATAATTGCCACTAGCAGTGTATTTATTATGATCAGGACTACTCTGAAAGCGCACGCTCAAAGGTAAGCACTTAAAAATCTTTAAAAGATAACCAGTTGAACTTCCTTCTGTCAGACACAGTAAGCCCATCTAGGCAATAACACAATGTGGTGTTGGGAGCAGTGTTGGGCCTGGAACCAACCGATACTCTCTCTAGAAGCCACTTAGTGTGAGAGCTCTTCAGCTATTTGCTTTTCAAGGTATAATAACACAAGTACAGGTTGCAAAGAGTTTGCTGCTAGCAGTTCTAGATCTGCGAGTTTGTAAGGATCAATCAAAAAATAATTGGCTTCTGAGTAATTAAGTCTATGGACCACTGCAACGATTGGCTGAGGCAAACCAAGGCATTGGGCCTAGCATAATGCTAATCATACTTTAATGTAGTTTATTTTTATTAGTTTACATAAATGGTGAATGTTAGGTGTGAGTAATCACGAAAACATAAGATTGAATTTCAATATGCACTGAAACCTGTGAGCTATATTTGCACTCAACGAATGGTAGAGATTTTTGAACTTCTTTAGTCACAATACAATTTACTCTAGTCTCAAGCTGAGGTACAAGATTTTGAGTAACCAGATTTTGGGCATTAATTGTCTTACAGATTACATTGTACAAATTTCTTTTGGGTCCCATCTAAGGCATCTTATTTCTACATCAGCATCAACATGCAAATTATAAAAAAGAAAAAAGATAATGTGTCTTTATATATACATATACAGAAACAGATATACACATATATGCATACAGACACGTGTGCATGCATAGATGCAGTTATAATGAACAATTGCACAGAGGGTAAATAGAATAGGTTTACACATAGTATTTAAGTTACCTAATGTCATTCATTTATTCCTGCAGAGAAGTGTTGGGCCATCGGCAGTGTTGCAGAGGTAGTCCCTTGTCCGGCATCAATTGTGCGCAGGGGTTGCTATCCCTACAGTGGGCACAAGCCATTGGACAGGCAGAGAGAGGCGGGAAACCATAGTGATGTAGAGGCAAGCAATCGCAGATAGAGGAAGCCATCAGGGATGATGAGTTAAGACTGGAAGAGAAAAGGAGAGGAGAAAGGAGAGTGGAGAGAAGAGGAGGGAAGGTATGGTAGTATTTAGAATCTAGAAAGGCTTCCAGAGGGATAGCAGAGAAGATGGGACAACATACCCTCTTAACCTCTTTGTCCGGCCCCCTCTTTCCCTTCTATAACTCGGATTAGCTCAATCAGAGACAGAGCTTAGCCTCCCTTCAATTTCCCTTTTATTTCCAGGAATTCTAAAGTTGCTTGATGTGATCCCATGGCCACCAACCAGAGCTGAATCTTACCAACAGAAGGATAGCATATGTACATCTATATATATACATATATATCAACATGTGAACGTATATTATTACAGTACACAATTGCCCAATTAAACATGCAATCAAAGTGTCATCACCTAAGGACTCATTTGGTTCGCAAGAAGTGGAGGGAAGTGGCAATTCCTAGGAAGTGGAGGAGAGTCCCCTTCTTTGGTTGGAGTTTTAAGATGAGAGAATGTAAAAGCTTTTTCTATGGAAGACACTTCCCACATTTCATGGGAAGTGTAAACCCATAGAGGAAGTGAGTTTTGGCACTTCCCATGGGATGAAAATTGATGGCCCTTGTTCTATCCAAAAATATCTTTCTAATATTGTCCTTATAAATATTAATATAATATTATATTAATACTATGCTAATATTTATATTAATAAAAATATTATAATATTTATAATATATTAATATTATTTTAATATTTATACTAATACTATCCTTGCTTATTCTAAAGCATTCTACATAAAAGGATGATGAAATTAACAGATAGTATACAATATTTGAATAACCGACGAACATTTGTTTCATAAGGAATACTATATATGGGCCTAAATTGGTGAAAACTAGACTTGTTTTCAGGGTGCTGGTCATTTTCCATTTATCCATGTTAGTTAACTCATATTCCAATTTTTTCATTTATTTTAATATTTAGGAATTTCTAAAAGAAACCAAGAAAAAAAAGAAATCTATGATCTATGATCCAATCTATCCCCCTCTACAATTTATGACTCTATCTCAATCTTAACAACATTGTGTATTAGTGGACGACATTCCGATGGAAAAATGGCACAAGGTTTGGTACCGATATTTAAGACCTTGTAATCGTGTTTCAAATATGGGAAAAGGACAATTCACATATTTAAGGAAATAGTTCTCATGTGACTTCCACCACATCAAGTCACTAGTCAAAATCTATGAAGGCATAAGGGTAACTATTTGGACAGGTTAAACAGATTAAAAAGATGCAAATTCATAAAACAATTTCTAGAGGCTTGGAAGGAGAATTGCATATTCTTCAACATTACTCTTTTCTTTAAAATGGTATAACTTGTTGTTACTATTATTATGGAGGATTTAAACATCAGTCTGTGATGTATAATTACGATTCAAGTCATCGTAAATTAACCTGCATTGGACCTTTAGAGGAGTGCTCAGTTGAAAAAACAAATTGACTGCTGCTGGCCTTTGGTGACAAAAGTAAAGCTAGATTATCAATCAAGAAAGTCACTAGAAATCAATAATTTCAAGTATTTCTTCATTGAATGTGCAGTAATGACTTAGTCACTCCCAGAAGCACTTAGTTTCTGATATAGCGGAAACTCTTTAACATGTCATTGGGCTATGCAATACTCATTAGTCTATGATTACTCTAAGTGCAAACATTTAAGTGCCATCAGCATGAGTTATTCCTAGCAGTGGATATTTCCTGCCATGCAGATACATGCAAGTGAGCCTTTCTTAGTTATATCAAATAAGAAAAGGACTTCAACAAATGCCATCACAACTCAGTCTTGGGTGCTGGCACTGCTCTAGCAATGTATGTGCCAAGCAGCATGAACATCACAGGCCAACACTTGAAACCATTGATTCAGCAAAAACTAAAACTGGGATTCGCTAGAA